>NW_006431925.1:5520592-5524188 GCF_000325575.1 Pteropus alecto | reverse complement strand
GATAAATTCAGTGAGAACGTCAACAAAGAGATAAAAAAACATAAAAATGGAAATTATAAAAGGGAACCAGTCCGAAGTGAAGAACACATTGTCTGAAATGAGAAGTATATTCAAAGGAATAAACAAAATGAATAAAGAAAAGGATCAAATGCCCTATCTAGAGGACAGGAAAGCCAAGGACATGCAATCAGAACGGCAAGAGATAAGATGCCGAGACTATAAAAATAATTTAAGGAGCATATGGGACACTATTAAGGGTCGAAATAGCCGTCTGATTGGCGTAAGTAAAGAAAATCAAGATGTTGAACAGCTGTTTGAAGAAATAATGATGGAAAACTTCCCTAACCTGGTGAAGGAAATGGACATAAAATCCCAGGAAGCTCAGAGAATTCCAAAAATCAGGGATCCAAAGAGGCCCCACCAAGACACATCATAATTAAAATGCCAAAGGTTAAATACAAAGAAAGAATATTAAAAAGCAGCAATAGAAAAACAGTTAGTTACTTAGAAGGGAAAACCCATAAGACTGGCAGCTGATTTCTCGAAACTATGTAGGAGGCTTGGCTTGGCAAAAAAATATTCAACAGGATGAAGACCCAAGATCTACAACCAAGAATAATTTATCCAGCAAAGTTATTATTGAGAGTTGAAGGACAGATAAAGAGCTTAACTTCCCAGAGAAAAATAAGTTAAAGGAATTTATCACCACCAAGATAGTATTACAGGAAATGTTAGAGGGACTTCTTTAAGAAGATAAATCACAAGAAGAAAAACCATGTATCAAAAACAGGAATAAAGAATGGTAACAACTACACTCCTATCAATAAGTACCTTAAATGGAAAAGAATTAAGTGATCCAACCAAAAGATAGAGTGGCTGAAAAGATTAGAAAACAAGACCCCTACATATGAAAAGGAAGAGGATAGAAAAAGATATTACTTTAATGGACCTAGAAGGTATTTAAGTCAGATAGAGAAAGATAAACACTATATGATTTCACTTATATGCAGAATCTAAGGAATAAAAAGAACAAATTAATCAGACTAACAAATATAGTGGACAATTTGGTGATGGACAGAGGGGAGCGGGGTTTGGGGAGCTGGAAGAATGGAGTGAAGGGTTAAAGAAGTACAAATTAGTAGCTGATGGACGGTCACGGGGATGAGAAGCATGGCATAGGGAATGCAGTTAGCATAAATATGTTGGCTAGGTGGAGGGTCAGGGGAGGAAGGGAGCAATTGGGGGGATTATTTTATGAAATATATATATGTCTAACCAAGGTACTGTATACTTGAAACTAATTTTTAAAAAAGAATAAATCCTATACTTATTTTATGCCTTAAAAGTACTTTTTCTTAGAATATCCAGTTAAGAGAGTATTTTTGGCATTGCTACATAGGACACATTAGTAGGCAAATGTTTTTATAATCCCACCAAAAACTTAGCAACTAAGTCTTTCTCAGGATGAAAGATCAAAATTATATAGAGTAAATCAGGAAGAACTTCAGATTGCGTAGACATTTTTCCCTTTGTGGCTTTAATGCAAAAGGAGATTCCACAAAATCTTCTGAAGACCATCTACCTGTGTTGTGACATTTCATGACCACACCTTGAATTTAACAGGTCATAAATAGGATAATAAAATCAATTACATTTAGTAGATTAAAAATGTAGTTTTAAATGATTTTTTAGAGTATTGGGTTTTGGCAACAGTAAGTAGGCAGAATTAACTGTTTAATCATTTACAATGTCAAAATAGATCCTTCCCTTCCTTATGCTCTTCCAACCCCTTCCTCCAGCCTTGGTTCCCTCAAAGCTATATTCCTGTGATGGTTTTCCAGCTGGTCTCCCCAATTTCCCTGGTTTTGCTATTGAATGCCCTACCCTTGAACCCTTACCCCAACTCTGCTGCCACCTTTCTTCCTACAGATGGCTGGATCAATCTTTTAAAAATATGGTTTCTGTAAGTCACTTACAAAGTCAAGAACTTATGAGAGCCAGTTTCTTAGTAACCTAACTTAGATAGTTGACACATGTATACATAAATACATGTGTGTGTCTGTTAATGCAAATTGTAGCATTCCACACACACTTTTTCTTTTAACAATATAACCCAGTAATCATTCCATTTCAGAACCTATGGGTTTTATCCTGCTTTATGCTGCTTTATTCTCCTTTAAGAGCTGCATTATACTCCATTGTATGGATGTTCCACGATTTACCTAACAAGCCTCTGTGAAGGGGAAATGATGGGTTGAGTAAGTAGAAGAAGGAAAGAAATTAATTTTTTCTTCAAATGAAAGGTTATATTTCTCCAAATTAAGCTTATATTTCATACACACAAAAGAATATGCATAGGGGAGTTAAGAAACAAAACAATACCCACGACCCCACACCCTCCCAACTTAAAAAAAAAAAATCTAGTTTACCAATACTGTATTTACCTTTTCCTGCCTCATCCCTGTCTCTCATCTTAAAAGTAATTCTTACCTGATTTTAACATTTATCATTCCCATAGGTTTTTAAGAAATTTTATCACATGTTTATATGGCTAAATCATATATTAGTTGGTGTTGCTTGTTTTTTAGCTTTATAAAATGGCATTACTGTAAATAGTCTTTGCAATGGCATTGCTGGAATGGGCTCTCTGTACTGTAAATAATCTTCTGTAACCTGCCATTTTCGTATATTATGTTCCTAAGATTCAACCATTTGAAAAGGTACCTGTAGTTCATTCATTATTACTGCTGCATAATATTCTACGGTGTGACTATGCTATGCCAAACTTATCCATTTTTCTGCCAGGCATTTGGGTTATTTGCAGGTTTTTGCTACTCTGAACAGTGCTGCAATGAACATTCTTATGTGTCTTCTGGTGTACACATGCAAAAAGTCCTCTAGAAAATACCAGAACAGAGTAGTAAGTTATGACTGCAATATTAGAATGAAGTGTTCCCCAAAGTGGTCATTTACCATTTTATCAGCAAAGTCAAAAATGAATCCCTTCCAACACTTGGTTTATGAGACTCCTTAATTTTACAATCCAATGAGTGTAAATGGCATCTCATTGGTTTTGATTTGCATTATCCTGATTACTTCTGGGATTGAGCTTCTTTTCTTAGGTTTATTGGCCATTCATGTTTCTTCTTCTGTGAAATGACTATTTTGTTTCTATTGCCTAGTTTCCAATTAAGTCATCCTTTTTTTTCTTACATATTGATCTGTAGGAGTCCTTGAATCATTTGGAATAACTAGTTAAAGGTGCTGCATTATGTTCTCAGTTTATAGCTTATCTCCTCAATTTCTATATGATGTCTTTTACTGAACAGAAATTCTTAATTTTAATGCAGCTAAGTTTATCAATCATTATTTTATGATTAGTGCCTTTTGTACCTTGTTTAAGAAAATCACAAAGATCCTACATTTTCTTCAAGATTTTATAATTTTACCTTTAAAATTGATTTTTATATGGCATGAGGTAGGGATCTGTGTTTTTGTTTTTTTTTTCCAATATGGATAAACAATTTCCCCAGCACTGTTTCCCAGTGATCTGCAATATCCATTTTATCATAAATCAAGTGTTCAGATATACACAG
>NW_006431925.1:5513537-5520355 GCF_000325575.1 Pteropus alecto | reverse complement strand
GTTTTTCAGTTATTATTGGATCTTTGCTCTTCATATAAATTTTTAAATCAGTTTGTTGGGCTCTATTAAAAGGGAGGATTATTTTCCATGGAATGCCTTTTTATACCTGCAAAATATTTTTGTCTTGAAGACATGTATTATAAATAAAAAATACTTAAAAATAATCTTGACGGGCTGCTTGTTGTGTCATGGTCAAATTGCCTTTCATGGCATTTAAGGCCCTCTGGAATCTGGTCATTTTTTTCCACCCCATTATTCATTACCTTCAAATATGAAACTACATCTCTAAGTAGGCTAGTTTTCCAATAGCTCCTCCATATATACTATACACAGCCCACTTATACCCGCCTATTTCTTTGCTCATATTATTTCCTTCTATTTAACCACCTATTTGTCAAACCTGATTCCAGATCTTTCTCCAATGCACTTCCCTAAAACTACTAATGTACTTGAAGTCAGAGTTTGGCTGTTATTAGTTTTAAATTTTATTTTCTGATAGTTTGGTGTCCTCAATTTTAAGTATGAGCTCCATAGAGGCAAGTACAGACTGGAAAAGAGCTGAAATATTTTCGAAGAAATATAAAATCCATATTAAATGGATTTTAGACTAATCATTATTGCCAACTTTTCGGTCCAGTCACAATAAGGCCTTGTAGCTCAGATATGTTGACTTTCTTTTATACTTGATCTAGGTGAGTAACTATGATTAGTGAACTACAAAAGAAAGCCAGTGCTTAATGGAATTTATTTGCAAGAGACTTTTACAACATAATTCGAAAATACCTTCATCAGCAGAGACAGCTTAATAACATGTTCTCATGGTGGTTTACAACATATCTGTATAGTTCTCCATCTGAAGAGATGATAAGGAAACAAGTGTGTAAACCATAATTAAATCTATTAGGCACAGTGTGAGAAATAATGTTTAAATAACAGTTCAACTAGCTGCCAACACCCATCTTCTTCAAAATGTTTTTTAATACTTGAAATAGATATAGTTGAAGATAATTTATTGTTCCTATCTTATTTCTCAATTAAAATAATAAAAAATAGGAATTGTTACTGCTTGATATATTAAGTTTATAAAAGACAACTAATGTTTATTGTAAAGGTCCAAACTAACCTGCAGTATAAAAGTTATCAATGGCATAGGGTATAAATTAGCTGAAACAAAAACTAATAATTATAGAACTTTAAAATGTCGATAAAAGATTAAAAATAATAAAGAACAGCAAAGTAGTTTGAAAAAAATTTCAAATATGTAACCACTTTTGTCTTCTTTTTTTTTTATTAAAGGATATTCTTTTTTATTAAGCATCTTTTATGTTTAAAGCAAGTTATCTGTTGTTATAAACCTGATATTCCCAGGAATAAAAGTTAGCTACTTTTCAATTAACAAATTAAAAGTATGGCAGATCAATATTTATATAGTCATCCAATTTCAGAGTTTAACAAGGTTTTCAAAGCACTGATATGCTTTACACTGAAGATTGGGTTTAAATATTACTTAAATAAGTGTTTCTGATTAGGAAAGTGGTCTATGACCAAGTTCTGTTGTCACTATACTCTATGGAAACTTTAAGCCAAATTACTTAAAATAGTTTTAAATGTGAAAAAAAAAAGTTGCTTTAGACACACAATAGGATGTGGCAGAAGAAAAGAAAGCAAATCATTGAATTGATTATCCTCAAGTTTCAACCTAAACTCCAAACGTCAGTAGTCACTCTAGCACGCAAAAGAGAGAATGCTCATCTAGTTTTCAATATTTACTTTAAAAAAATGGGACTTTGAAAAAGAGATTTGACAACAACCTTATGGACATTGCAATATTTCAGGCATTTAAAAATGGTTATCTTCTTATAAAAATACTATTCTTATAAAAAATATAATCCAATATCAGAAAGCAATTCATTAATACATCATTATTTTTAAAACTTTGAAGTATAACTTCACAACATATGCACAATAAACTGCATATATTTAAACTGTACAATTTGATGAATTTTGACCTCTGTATATACCTATGAAACCTTCACCATAGTCAAGTTTATGAACATTTCTATCATTTCCCAGAGTATCCTCATTTCCTTTTTAATCCATCCCTCTCTTCTTATCCTTTCTCCCCCAATATCCATCTCCAGGCAACCACTGATTTACTGTGCCACGTAGTTAAGGATACAGTTTCTAGCATTGTACATAAATAGAGTTTTACAGATTGTACCTTTTATCTGCCTCTTTCACTCCGTATTATTGTTTTAAGATTTATTCATATTATTGCATCAATAATTCATTCCATTTTATTGTATCTATTATATAGATACAACAAATTTGGTTTATCCATTTACTTTTTGGTGGATATTTGAGTTGTTTTCAGCTTTTAGATATTATAAACAAAGCTGCTAAGAATATTTGTATATGTTTCTATGTGGATACAAGTTTTGTTTCTTTTGGGTAAATATCTAGGAGCAGAAAAGTTAGATAGTATGGTAAGTGCATTTTTAACTTTTTTAGAATGTGTCAGACTGTTTTTCAGATGTAAATGTACTGTTTTACATTCCCACCAACAGTGTACAGAGAGTTGGAGAGTTGAGGTGGATCCACATCACCACCAACAGTCAGAGTGTTCAATCTTTTTCATTGTAGCCATTTTTGTGGCTTTGTAGTGGTATCTCGTTGTGAGTGTTTTGTTTGTTTTTGTTTTGTTTTTGCATTTCCCTAATGACTAAAGATGTTGAGCATTTCTCATGTTATTTTTTAATGGTATCTCTTCTTTGACCAATTTTGCCTATTTCAAAATTGAGATTTTGTCTGTTTATTAATGGGTTGTAAGAATTTTTTATATAGTTTAGATACAAATTCTTTGTCAGATATGTTTTACAAATGTTTCTTCCAAGTCTATAAACTGCCTTTTAATTTTCTCAATTTTGATTTTCAAACAGTTGTTTTAATTTTAATGAAGTACAATTTATCGAATTTTTCTTTTATAGTTTTATAGTGATTTTCTGTGCCCTATTTAAAAAATCTTTGCCTAACTCAAGATCATGAAGATTTTCTCCTCTAAATTTTCCTTCCAGATGTTTCATAATTTTAGATTTTGCATTTAGGTATATGATTCACTTCGATCTCATTTTTGTAGACGTGTAAGGTCTAAGGCAAGATTCATTTCTTTGCAAAAAGATGTCTAATTCTTCAAGCACGATTGCTGAAAAGATGATCTATTCCTCACTGAACTGCTTTGACACCTTTGTTGAAAATCAAGTTATCATATCTGTAATGTCTATTTCTGAACTCTGTTGTTTCATGGATCTATATGTCTATCTTTACACAAACACCACACTGTCTTGATTACTGCAGCTTTATAATAAGTCTTAAAATCAGATAGTATAAGTTCTTTTACTTTAACCTTTTTTCAGAACTGTTTTGGCTATTCTAGACCCTCTTTATTTCCATATAAATTTTAGAATCAAGTTGTCGATTTCAACACAAGAGTCTCCTGGGATTTTGATCAGGATTGCATTGGATATAGATCAATTTGGGGAGAACAGATATCTAAACAATATTGAGTCTTCCAAACTACAAATATGGTTATCTCTCACTATTTGTATAAGTTTTCTTTCATTTCTTTATTAGTGTTTCATTTTTGTCAGCATAACAGATCTTGCACACATATTATTAGATTTGTATTTAAACATTTTATGTTTTTGTTATTATAAATTGTACTATTTTCATTTCAATTTCCAATTGTTCATTGTTTGTATATAGGAATAAAATTCATTTTTGTACATTGACCTTGCATACTGCAACTCTGCTAAATTCACTTACTATTTCTAGTTACTTTTTTTTTATATTTGGGGGAATTTTCTTCAAACTCTTGTTGCCTGTGAATGGAGACAGTTTTATTTCTTGCTTTCTAATCTGTATGCTTTTCTTTTTCTATTACACTAAGACTTCCAGTACGATATTGAATAAAAGTGGTGAACTTGGTCAACCATTCCTTGTTCCCAGCCTTAGGAGGAAAGCAGTCAGTCTTTCACCATTAGTTATGATGTTAGCTGTAGATATTTTGCAGATGCTTTTTGTCGGGTTGAAAAAGTTGTGTTTTATTCCTACTTTGCTAATTTTTATCATAAGTATTGAATTTTGTCATGTGCTTTTTTTTTTGCATCTATTAAGATAAACATATGGTTTTTCTTCCTTAGTCTGTCCTTCTTCAGTATGTTTCTTGTTTAATCTGCTGTTTACATTTATTGATTTTCAAATGTTGAAGCAATCTTGCATTTCCAGGATAATGACCTTTTGGTCACAATGTATTATCCTTTTTATATAATGCTGGATTCAATTAAGTAATATTTTGCCAAGTATTTCTGTATCTGTGTTCATGAGGAATATTTGTCTGTAGCAGGATAATTCTGGCTTCAAAAAATGAGTTGAGAGTGCTCCTCTTCTATTTTCTGGAAAAGTTTGTGCAGAACTGGCATTTTTCTTAAATGTTAGGTAGATTTTGCCACTGATGGCATCTGGGGCTGGAATTTACTTCGTTAATTCATCATTACAAATTGCATTTCTTTAAGTAATTTATGACTATTCCGTTACCTACTTCTTCTTGAGTGAGCTTTGATGGTTAGCGTTTTCAAAAAATTTGTCTATTTCATCTAAGTTGTCCAATTAATGGGCATAAAGTTGTTTGTAATAGTTCTTATTGTACTTTTAATGCCTGTAGACTCTTACTGATGTTCCCTCTTTCACCTGATATTGGTAATTCATGTCTTCTCTCCTTCTCTCTTTTCTAAATGTGTATAGCTAGACGTTTGTCAATTTTGTTCTCCTTCTCAAAACACCAACCTTTGATTTCATTGATTTTCTCTATTGCTTTTCTTCTCAATTTCATTTACTTCTTTCCATTTGCTTTGGATTTCATTTGTTCTTCTATGGCTAGGCTTTTCATGTGGAAAATTCTTTCGTTGATATTTCTACTTTTCTAATTACAAGCATTTAGTGCCATAAATTTCCCTCTAAGCACTACTTTAGTTACAGCGCACAAATTTTGGTGTTTTAATTTCTTTTCAGTCAAAATATTTTATAATTTCCCTTGTTCCTTCCTCTTTGATACTTGGATGCATATTTTTGTTATATTTCCAAATAATTGGGGGTTTTCAGATTTTTTTTGTATCGAATTCTATTTAATTCTGCTATGGTAAGAGAATATATTCTATATAATTTCTGTTATTTTAAATATGTTGACATATCTTTTATGGCCCAGAATATGATATATCTTGGTGAATGTCCCATGTGCACTTGAAAATAATATGCATTCTGCTGTTTTGGGATGACGTGGTCTTTAAGTGTTGATCATAAATGTTGTTCAGGTCTTCTAACACTTATCGATTGTCTTGTTCCATCGATTACTGAAAGAAGTATTGAAATCTCCAACTGAAATTGCAGGTTCATCTGCTTTTATTCTTAGTCCTTATATTTTTAACTCCTTATATTTCACAGCTATTTTGTTAGGTGTAGACACATTAGCATCGTTACATCTACTCGTCTACTTAACACCTTTATCACTTTGTAATTTCCCTCTTCATTCTTGATAATGTTCCTTGTTCTATTTTCTATTTTTTCTATCTGTTCTTTGTTCCTGTTATACTTCTATTTCTGCTCATTGCAGACTAAGTATTTATGATTCCATTTTATCTCTACTACTGGCTTATTATGAACTTCATTTAAGAAAATGTTAGTTGTTTTAAAATCAAAATGTCCGAAGTGTCCTATGATAGATGATTGGCTAAGGAAGCTGTGGTATATATATAATGGAATATTACACAGCCATAAGAAGAGAGGAAATACTGTCATTTTCAGCAACATGGATGGACCTTGAAATAATCATACTAAGCAAAATAGGCCAGATGAAAAAAGTTGAAAATCACATGATATCACTTATATGTGGGATATAAACCTAAAAGCAACAATGAACAGGACAAACAAACAGATTCATGGACACGGACAATGGACTAGTGGTTACCAGAGGGGGAAGTAGACGGTGGGAAAATTTTTTTAATAATTTCTTCAATTAAATAAATATTTAAAAAATAAATTCAAAATGTTTGGCTTTAATTAATCACAATCTACTTTCAAATAATATTATACTATTTCTAGTTAGTGTAAGAACCTTACAATAGTGTACTCCCAATATATTATCCCCCTCATCTTCTGTTATTGTTGTCACATATTTTTCTTCTATATATGCTATAAATCTATAATATATTGCTATTATTTTGTATTTAGACAGTCAATTGTCTTTTAGAATGGTAAAAAATAAGATACTAGATACTATTTATCTTTAACCCTTTTCAGAGGTCTTCATCTCTTTTTATAGGTCAAAGTTTTTATCTGGTACTCTAGTCCTTCTTGAAGAACTTCCTATAGCATTTACTGTAATAGAGTCTGCTATTAATGAATTCTCTCAGCGTTGGTCTAAAAATTTTTCCTTTTTGAATGTTATTTTCATTGATATAGAACTCTAGATTTACAGTTTTGTAAATCCAGATGTCCCTCCATTGTCTTCTGGCTTATTTGCAGCAGGTCTGTTTGTAAGTCATATTATTTTTGTTGTCTGTCTGTAATGTGAAGTTTTCACTTACTGCCCACAAGATTTTCTTATCTTTGTTTTTCCAATGGTTTCAATATGATATGTCTAGATTTTTAAAATCCTGCTTGGGGCTTTCTGAGTTTTGTGAATTCTCCGGTTTAATATCTTTTATTTAGAGACTTCTTAGCAGTTAATCTCTTTAAATATTTTGTCTGTCCCACTGTATCTCTTC
>NW_006431925.1:5482030-5513488 GCF_000325575.1 Pteropus alecto | reverse complement strand
TTGTTTGTATGTGTGCATGTTTTAAATTCCTTATTCTTTATGCTTCAATTTGGGTAGTTCCTGTTTACCTATCTTCAAGTTCATCACTTCTTTCTTCACTTGTCAAGTTTACTGATGAGCCCAAAGGCATTCTTCATCTCTGTTACCGTGTTTTTTAATTTCTAGTATTTCTATTTGACTTATGGTTTCTACCTCTCTGTGAAGTTCCTCATCTGATGAAGCATGTCATCCACCTTTTCCACTAGACCCTTTAACTTATTAATTATAACCATTTTTAAATTCCTTATTCGACAGTACCATCTGAGTCATCTCTGATTGGTTCTGTTGAATGCTTTGTCTCTTGATAGGGAGTTGATTTTTCTTGCTTTTTATGCCCTATAATGTTTAAACTAAATACTGGTTATCATGAGTAGGACAGCAGAAACTGAGGTAAATAGCACTTATGGCTAAATATGGGTATGCCTCTTCTTTAGCTAGAGTCTTAATGTGCAGCTTTGAGTCAAACTGGTCAGGAGTTGATCCTGTTTATGTTTTATTGTTGTTATGGTTATCTTCAGTACACCATTAGCTTTGAATCCTTCTGGTATTATCTTGAGCGTAAGTTTAAGGATGGGTTGCCAAAGGATATTTTCTTTTTTCCTATTCTATACTTAGTTTTTGCCCTTCTCTATTACATTATTATTTCCTCCTCCAGCAGTAGACAGCTGTTGCTTCATACACAGTGCTTGCTAGCTTGCACTAGGGGTTCTCTGTTGTACTGGTCTGGCCTCAGCTTTAGGCAAACCCTGTGTCCCTGAGTCTTGGCAATTGGGCTTTCTCATTGGTCCCACCCCTCACCTCTCCCAGAATAAGATATCTTTAATATCTTGGGGCCAGGATGGCTTCCTGTTCCTCCCTCTGAAATAGAGGGTTTTTCTATTTTCTCTAGCCCAGTCATAATGGGTCTTCATCTGAGGACAAGGTTTGCTACCCCTCCTTCCCAACTTATGGTGTTTGTCCCACAGGCAAGAAAGGTCAGGGAAGGCTTTGTGTTTTTCTCACCAAGGCAGCTGCTTTCCTCCTCCAGGCCTATACCACTAAGGAAGACTTTTTCTAGTTCCCTGCCCCGTGCTCAATTATTCTCTTAACACCAATAAGGTCCACAAGAAAAGCCTATGAGTGAATGCAAACACCTCTTCTGTTAGCAGCATCAGGGTTTCTAGCTTCTGTTATCCCACTCAGTTTTTAGCAATTTGTTAAAATTTTTCACTGAAGTTTTACCCTTTTGTAGGGAGCTTGACAGCTATTCTTTGTTCTGCCAAAGGTGAGGTAATGCTTGCATCCTGTCTCTCCTTAGAGGGGTCTGACTTTCCTTACATTTCAAGAGAGTCGAATGAACTATAACTTAGGTACTTTGGTCGGTTTAAGAAAAGTTATGATTTTATAGATCATACAGTTTGTTCCTGTTCTAAGGATGGGTATGATACTCTTTCCAGTCTTCTCTATCCTAAGCAAAACTGAAACTCTCTAGTAGTTTGTTGTTTTTGAACTTTACACACTGCCCCTAACATTTATATAGAAATGCAAAAAATTGAGAATTGCCAAAACAGTCTTGAAGAACAACAGGTGATGATAAACAAGACAGTGAGTTATTGTTGCAAAGACACAAAAGTAAATTAACGGAACAGAATAAAAGTCCAGAAATAGACCTATGAAAACACAGACATTTAATATATAACAAAGGTGGTACTGCAGAATAGTAGAGGAAAGGACAGTCTTAGTAGTACTGGGACAATTAGATATTCATAAGAAAAAAAACTTAAAGTCTACCTCACCTAATAACCAAAAAAACACTTCCAAATGGGTTATAGAACTAAATGTGAAAGACGAAAAATTCTATAACTTCTAGAAGCTGATATAGGATAATGTGTTCATAACTTTAGGGCACTGCACAAAAATTAATAATCATAAAAAAAGAATAAATTTGAATACATTAAAATTAAGATCCTTTGTTTACTAAATGACACTATTAAGACAGTAAAAGACAAGTTATAGAGTGGGAAAGATCTCTGCAACACATAAAACAGTCAGGGATTCATAACAAGAATATAAAAATATATATATTCTCCAGCAACACAATAGAAAAATGGGCAAGATATTTGACTGGCATGACACAAAAGAGGATATTTAATTAGTCAATAAATGCAGATAAAGGTGCTCAAATTCATTTGTAATCAGGAAATGCAAGTTAAAACCACAATGAGATAACACTAAACAACTACCAATAATTCCACTCCCAGAAATAACTCAACAGAAATTCAAGCACATAAATACCAAAAATACACACACACACACACACACACACACACACACATACAAGAATGTTCAGAACAGCATTATTTATAATAGTAAAATGCTGGAATCAATCTAAATATCCATCTACAGTGGAATGGATAAGTTGGGTATTCAAACAATGGAATGTTCTATAGCAAAGAATATGAACAAATCATAACTACATGCAACAAGAGACATGGATCTCAGAAATATAATATAGAACAAAAGCAGTCAACATGAAACAAAATGCAAGCAGCTAATACGGAATAAAATACTGTATAATTCCATTTAATATAAATTTTAAAGAATAGACAAAACTATAATGTTTAAGAGAACAAGCTTAGGTGTTAAAACATCAGCATGTGGTTAACTCTGTAAAAAAGAGGATAGTGATTGTGAAGGAAAACACAGGGGCTCCTGGGATGCTGGCAGTGTCCTACTTCTTAACTTGGTTGGTAGTGACATGGATACTCACATTGTAGATAATTAACTGACCTGTGTATTTATGTCTTCTGTGCTTGGCTGTCTGTATATGTAATATACTTCATAATAACTTTCCCCACATCTCCACAAAATATCTTGTGGTCACTGGTGAACTCATTTATTTTTTATTTTTTATTTTTTTTTTTACCAGAGGTGCTTCAAATATACTGTTTGGTTTTAATTTTGTAGGATTCTAGGAAAGTATTTTGTGTTTTCGGGGAGTGTGGTTGGGGGGTTTCTTCCTCTTTTTGGAACTGACTGGCACAGAATTCATGTAAAGGTAAAAAATATGTAAGCTGTATTACTGATCAAAAGCAGGATTACTGAATACCCTACCCCTAAATTAGATGGATTTGCCATCCGAGTCCGAGGCAGAGATGGAAAACTTCAGGTTTCCCTGTTGCCTGCCTCAGAAAACTCAGGATTTGGCTGAAATCAAAGAAATATAGACAGGAAGATGTTTTCTGGTAAGATGAGTCACTCCTTCTTTCCTGGAATGGCGTGGGTTGGGGAGCTTGCCTTTCCCTCCTGGATAGTGAAATGGAAATTCTCTACACTCTATGAAAATGTGAAGAATGAGGAATAAATATTACTCCTAACAACAGGTACAATAGTTATGCTTGATAGTCTGTCTTTGAAGTCAGCTCTCTAAAGCTTAGCAAAGGCTGCCATGGGCAAAATTTTAGAATAAGCTTCATTCTGCAATTAGAGAGACTTTCCCTTCTACCACTTCTGAACCTGTGTATATACTCCAACCACTACTTTTTCAGTGGCTTTCCTGGAAGTGTCTGCAGAGAGTAGGAGGTAAGGGAGAAGGAGAAGAGAGTAGGTAATTATATATGTAAATCTTCATGTCTTTATGAATAAAGACTATCCTTCTCATTTCTCCATCAGATATATTAAATAATGACATACAACTTTAAGAGCCTGGAGCTTATTCAAATCATTCTTTTTTCAGGTAAAGTTTAAGTACTTGCTTTCTGGTATTTAGAAGTGCTCAATGATTATCTATACTGGCCTACCCTGAAAAGACAATAAAAACACTAATAAATATCTACAACTTAAAGTCATTATTTCCTTCCCAGAGTGATTAATGATGATTGCATGTGTCCACAATTACTTCTATTCATGATTTTAATTAGCATAGATAATTTTTTCCAGGACATTCAGTTCAGACATACAGCATATTTGTTTTTTTTTAGATTAAACTTTTATTTTTATTTTGAAATAATTGTAGATTCACATGCAGTTGTAAAAAAAATAATGCTGAGAGATTCCATTGTACCCTTTACCCGACTTCCTCCAATGGTAACATCTTGCAAAACTATAGTACAATATCACAACCAAGATATTGACATTGATACAGTCATGATACAGAACATTTCCATTTACAAGGATCCCTTGTGTTGTCCTTTTCTAGATATACACAGTTCCCATCCTCCACAACTCCCTTCCTAACCCCTGGAAACCACTAGTTTATTCTCCATTTCTATAGTTTTGTCATTTCAAGAAGGTCATATAAATGGAATCGTCTGGTACATAACCTTTTGAAATTAGCTTTTTAATTCAGTATAATTCTCTGGAATTTATCCAGGTTATAGCATGTATCCACAGTTTCTTCTTTTTCATTGCTGAGTAGTATTCCATACTATGGATATACCACAGATTGTTTAACCATTCACCCACCAAAAAATTCTGGGTCGTTTTGGCTATTACAATATTAAAGCTGCTATAAACAACCATGTATAATCTTTTATGGGAACATAAGTGTGAAAACATGTTTATAATGATATGTAACTCTGCCTAATTTTCTGGCTGTTTACAGAGGAAAGGACATCAAGGCAGTTGCCAAAGGTCATAGATCACTTCTCTATAAGTGAGGATTAATTAATCACTCTTATTAGTACTTGTGGCTTTACAACCATCTTGATACCTGACCTTGAGAAGCCCTTGACTCTCTCTCTGAGCCTTAATTAGACAAGATACATGTTTTTCAAAGTGTATTCACCATGAAATGCTCCCACAAAGTGGTAGAGTAGGGAGAGGGGATTTCAGGAGTTTGAGGAAATGTTAAATACTACATTCCTCTTTTGAAGTAAGCAAATGCCCTTTGCTTACAAAAAGAAGGATCCAACTGCCAAAGTTTAAATTCCAAGTCCATCCCTTACTAAAATAGTAACCCTCGGCAAGACACTTAACTTTCCTGTACCTCAGTTTCCTCATCTGTAAAATGGAGATAAATAACAACAGCACCCCACTCATACAAATAGAACATTAACTATAAGGATACAAGAAAACACATGATAAATGTTAGCTATTATTACTATTATTACCATCATAATGAAAATCATCAAAATCATGATCTTATTAAAAATACATATGTCCAGGCTCCACTGCTGGAGATTCACATTCATTAAGTCTAGGGTAGAGTCCTGTCCAGATGAAGAAGTAGGTTTAATCTACAGTAAGAATATGTCCAAGACAGTACTAGAGGCAGGATTCAAACTCAGACCAAACTGCCTGAGGGAGGGGTGTCACACTTATGTCTTTACATGAATTCAGTAAATACTTTAAATGTCGAGCTCTGTAGTCCTGCAAGAAGAGTGCTGTTCTCTCCTCAACTGAAGGTTGAGCTTGTAATATAAATTCATGATTCCTCAAGGGGTAGTTTAATAAAATAAGATGCAGTTCTGTGCAGTTGGCACACATCGGCTTTCAAAAAAATTCATAAATGTAGCAGTTAGCTTCGATATGTAAAATTTTTATTTGCGAGGCATTGCTTAGCAAATCAAATCTGAAAATAAGACATTATTTCTTTGGAAATACAAGAAAATAACTATGATTGCTATCATTTCTGTAGGTTTTACCACTACACTGCTGATTTCCAAAGGTCTTCTTATTGTCAAGCAGCAGGTAAATTTCCAGTACACTTAGGGAATCACTGCAGAGGGGGTGGCAATCTTCTTACCACTTCTGCAGCTATCCTCAGGTAAGCTTTGGCCTGGAAAAGAACAGATAAGTTTGTGCTATATCTCTCCCCAACACATGTCAAATGACTCATGAACTGTTTGCCGTAGTTGTCCACTGAGTTTAATAGTGAAAAGGCTGAGCGAGTGAGAAGATACTGCTGCCTATACTGCGGGTGGGGGAAGGAAGAATTTTAGATTATTTGGAAGATGACTATTTGGAGGATGACTTTTTGAAAAAATATTTAGTACTAGCAATTACTGTTTTCAAAACTCTAATTCCTGTATCAGCAAACGAGCAACCTGGTCTAGCTGCAGAAAAATTACACCTTCCTCTTCTGAAAAATTAATATTCTGAGTTAGATACTGCCAACACTTCTTTGGCATAAAAGCTGTTAGTCATTTTAAAGGGGACTATTACCGCCCCATTGTTTGTCTTTGGAAAACATTTTCTTTATTCTCTCTGAGAATGGCATCTAATACCAGCACCAAGCACCTGCAGGCTCCTTCACCCGCTGAGTTTTGGGGATCATGGAAGAATTCCTGGGATCAGTTTTACACCCTTCATCTCTGGAACCCCCAGGGCAGTAGAACACAAAGAAGCAGCTCCCAAGCCACCGAGTGCACCACAAACTAACCCAATGCTCACAGTCTGGTTAGAACAATGGTTATGACATTTGCATTTAAAGAACTTTAAACAATTGCAATACAAATGAATATCTCTTATTTTTTTCTATTTTATCTATGAAAGTAACTGTCAGAAACAACAGTAAGACTTTCTATAAACAACCTAAGACTTTCTAAAACTATTAATTTATATATTTATATACTTAGAATTGACTATATACAACTACTACAACTACTAACTACTACTACTAATAATGGCCAAAACTTACTACAGTACTTAATATTTGCCAAGTATTATTTCATTTATCCTCACAGCTACCCTAAGGAATAAATTCTGTCCTTATCCCCATTTTATAAGACGAGGAAACCAAGACCCAGAAAGATTTACTGCTAATACAAGATGAGCTGTCCAACTTTCTGACTCTGCACAGTAAAAGAACTGTTTAAGATCTATATTTACCCTTATTTGATGAAATGCTTTAGTGTGTTTCACATATCTTCATGTAAAATAACTATGCTTGAATCCTAATGTATGAATTATGCTTTATTTTAGCAGAAAAGTTTTAAAATTTCATTTGAGTATATCTTTTTAAAAAAAGAATAGTTTTCAAAACATGAATAAGGACTTAAATTCTTTTATTGCGTACCCACTATACCAAGTACCTCCCATAAGTAATCTCACTGCGGTAAAATAAGCATCATCGGCTCAACTTGGATAAAGAAACTGGGAGTTGTTTGCTCAAGGTCACAAAGTCAGAAGGCTGGGAATATTCAAACTGGGCCCACCAGGGTCCAAAGCCCAGCTCCTTTTACGACATTACATATGAAACAGAAAATCCAAGACACAAATAATCATAATGTAATGCTTTGTCTAAAAATGGTTTCAGTCCCTGCTATAGTTAACAGAAATAATAGTTTTTGTTTAGAAATGGAAATAACATGTACTTTATAAAGAATATTTCTCTTTAATGTGCTGATTTTCACCCATGCATCTTTATAAATACCTTTTTAATCTCCTAGTAGCTTTCCTAGGTATTTAATATTTTCTGATGAAAATTTAAAGTTCATTAAGGCAAGCTAAGACAAGGCCATCATTCTATAATCTTTTAGTCCTTACGTTAAATTAGAGACATACCTATCAGACTACACAAAATACTGAATGATTCCAATCAAATTTGCTACATTTAACCTTCATTTTTTAAAGGACCATCTCCAAACTTAAACTTTCAATATAGGACACTCAAAGTAATGGTTAGATTGTCATTTGCTGAGAAACCACTAAAAGTGCTTAGTTTAACAGTTTCAATTTCTACAAAACTGTTGAGATTGAATTTTTCAGCCAATGCAGTATTATTTCAACAAATCCTTTTTGGTTCTTATTGTGTATGAGGCATTGTTTTGGGAAATCTGTGGGATATAATAATGTTAAAGGGAGGTAGAATAGCTCACTGGTGAAGATTTGAGGACTTTAAGTCAGACAGGCATAAAATCTTAGCTCCATTACTTACTAGTTTTGAGGCCTTGGGTTAATCACTTAACCTTTCTAGGCACAGTTTCCACATCTGTATAATGGTTATAACAACAGTATCTACCTCAAAGGGTTTGAAGGAGTATTGAAAATAAAGTATGTGAAGTGCTGCCACAGAAGAAGCAAATAATAAATATTGGTGACCATTATTATTACTATTTTGTCCTCTGCAAGTAATTTACAATTTTATGGACGGGCTCATAGTAACATGTCCTTTGGGGTACTTTTCCTAACTGAGGAATAAGTAAATTAAATACCCGCTTTTGTTAAATCCATAACCAGCAAATAGCAAACACACATTGTATGTAAAAAGTATAACTTAGATTTCTCAAAATATTAATACTCTCTTTTTCATCAACTCAAGTCTATACAGATTAACCTTTCTCTCCTATCCAAGATCTTTTACTGGGCCATCTAGAGGCACAGATAATACAGCTGGATCCTATTTGGCTGCTCTATCATTAATAAGTTAAAAGGAAATGGATGGCAACCAAAGAGCAAGAAGTTTTATAAAGAGTTTTGTTCATTTATCTTTTGTTTTTAAAGATCTGAAGTTCCAATTTATCATACACTTTTCATGTTAAGACTATGAGGTAATAATTTAGAAATTTTAAGATAATAAAGTTCCAACTTATATTTGAAAGTCTGTACCAGAAATATCTTATAGCACAACTCACCAAATCAAATCTAGCTTAAACCACAAAGGGTTAGGCAGTTCACATTCTCACTAATGTCACCCAACAACAGTAATATAAAAAGTCTAATTTTTATGCAGATGTTAATGAGATTTAAAAAATATACAACTACAAAAAACTCCACAGACACTTGCTTAGAGTTTTAACTCATATTATCTCTTGATGGTTTTTATTTGTTCTATACTATATTGCATTCTTTTAACTTCCTTAAAATGTTCCTTGCTTTTGAAAAATATCAAAGAAAAAAGCAACAATAGACAGGTGGAAAAATATTTAAAAATGTAAACTCATAACTGAAATAAACTAGTAAGTAATTAATCTTATTCATCATAATCACCACAGAATGTCTTTAAATAGTCTGTTCTCAGGAGGCATTTCAATTTTCATGCAACTTTTCATTCACTGCATAAAGTAAAGTATACCTATGGTAGTTAGAATTACCAGACTTCAATTATGAAAGAAATAAAGGGTTATGGATTTTGTTCATCTGAAATATTTCCAAGTAAAGACTGAGAAGGAAATTTAATATTACCTAAAAGATAAAGAAAAGAAAACCAATGGTAAGTGCAATACTGTATTTACTCAGAGATCATATTCTCAGCAACTCGATCTCCTGTATCATAACTGTTGACCCTTAAGAAAGGGAAAGGAGCTCTCAGTCCCTGAAAAGGATAACTCGAAGTAAACCTACTTTATTTATCTAAAGCTCCTGACTGTCAATTTACTCTTACTTTATTCACAACTCTAACCAAGCTTGGATCTTTTATTTTCCAGTTCACACATGACTAGAGAAGCAAACTAGAATGAAAGGTGTAGTACTTATGGATGGACAAAATAACAGTACTTTATATAAAACCACAAAAGATCCTGAACAGCCAAAGCAATCGTGAGAAAGAAGAACAAAGCTGGAGGTATAACGCTCCCTGATTTCAAACTATACTATAAAACTATAACAATCAAAACAGTGCGGTACTGGCACAAAAACAGACATACAGATCAATGGAACAGAACCAAGAGCCCATAAATAAACCCACACTTATTTGGTCAATTAATCTATGATAAAGAAAGCAAGAATATACAATGGGGAAAAGATAGCTGCTTCAAAAATAAATGGTTGATGAGAAAACTGTCAGATACATGAAAAAAAATAAAATAAAACTAGACTGTTTTCTTACACCACATACAAAAATAAGCTCAAAATGGATTAGAGACTTAAACGCAAGACCTGAAACTATAAAACTCCTAGAAGAAAACACAGGCAGTAAACTCTTTGACATAGGCCTTAACAGTATTTTTTTACATATGGCCTCTCAGACAAGAGCAACAAAAGCAAAAATAAACAAATGGGACTACGTCAAGCTAAAACGCTTTTGCACATAAAAGAAAACCATCAATGAAATGAAAAGAAAACCTACAGAACTGAAGATATTTATAAATGATATATCTGATAAGAGATTAATACCCAAAATATATAAAGAACTCATACAACTCAACGTCAAAAAATAATAAACGATCCAAATAGACACTTCTCCAAAGAAGACATACAGATGGCCAATAGACAAATGAAAAGATGCTCAACATCACTAATCATCAGGGAAATGCAAATCGAAACCACACTGATATATCACCTCGCATCTGTCAGAATGGCTATTATCAAAAAAACAAGTAACAAGAGTTGGCGAGGATGTAGACAAAAAGGAACCCTCACACACTGTTGGTGGAACTGTAAATTGGTACAGCCACTAGGGAAAATAGTATACAGATTCCTCAAAATATTAAAAACAGAACTAACATATGAACCAGCAAATGCATATCTGGGAATTTACTTGAAGAAATTTTTTAAAAAACCCACTAATTCGAAAAAATATATGTACACTTATGTACATTTCAACATTATTTACGATAGCCAAGATATGTAAGCAACTTAGGCATCCATCAACAGATGAGTGAATAAAGATGTGATGTGATACATACACACACACACACACACACACACACACACACACACACACACACACACACACAGGAATATTACTCAGCCATGTAAAGAATAAAATCTTGCCATTTGTGACAACATGAATAGACCTAGAGGTTATTAAACTAAGTGAAATAAGTCAGACAAAGACAAACACTATATGATCTCACTTATTTGTAGAATCTGAAGGTCAAAACAAATGAGCAAAACAAAACTGAAACAAACTCAGATATAGAAAACAAAATGATGGTTGCCAGAGGGAAGTAGGGTAGAAGATGGACAAAAATGTGAAGGGGCTTAAGAGGTACAAATTTCCAGTTATAAAATAACTGGAATAAATAAGTCACAGGACGTAATGTACAGCATAGGGAATATAGTCAATAACATTGCAATAACTTTGTATGGTGACAGAATGTTACTAGAATTGCCATGATCACTTCATATGTTATATAGATGTTGAATCACTATGCTATACACCTCAAACTGTATATAGAATACTGTATGCCAACTACAGTTTAATTTTAAAAAGAACAAAAACAAAACAACAGTACTATAACATTATACTTGTTAAATAAGAAAAAATGAGAGAAACTATTAGAAGATTGTTTGGGACTGTTCAGCAAAGGAGTATAAAAACTATACCCAAACTGATGTATCAGATAAATGACTTTTTTCAACTTAAATAGCAAGTGCTATTTAGGAAAGAAGAGATACATATGATTAATTTAATCTCTATTTTCTAAAAAGAGTAAAATAAAATATTTGTGCTTAAAGTCATAAACCTCAGCAATCTTAAAAATCTATCGACTACATCCCCAATGAAACACTTCTAGTTTTTCCACCTCACCTCCCTAATCATAGTTATTAAAATAAAAGCAATGAAAAGCATATCTCTAATGGTATATAGTTTCCCTATATCCAATTTAATGTTTTTAAAATTAGGTTTCCTTCTCCCAACAATCAGCGGAACTTCAGACACTTGAAATATAATAACCTCGGGCAGTTGGACATTGATAGCCAGCAAGACAAAAACTCTACAAACTTTCATTGTTCATGTTCTTCATGAGAAAATTGGTTAGGTGATGATTCTTTGTCACTGAAATTGTTCAGTTGATAATTCAGAGCTAACACTGGTATGCCTACTATATAAAATAGTAACTTAAAGATGCTTTTTTTTTTTTTGAGACAACCCTTGTTTGACCTTACAGATTGCAAGGACCTTGTCAGCTTACAATCCCTTATTTTTTATTTTTTATGCCTACAGCACCTGGTCTTCCTGGGTGGTCTCCCACTCAAGTACTAACCAGGCCCAACCCTGCTTAGCTTCCGAGATCAGATGGGATCGGGTTTGTTCAGCATAGCATGGCCATAGTCTAAAGATCCTTTAGATACATTAACCAATCTTCGTTTAATATGTGCATTGCAAATAAACTTGATTGTCTCAACTTTCTATACATCAAAAAGTATGTATCCTGTAAAAAGAAATTAAAATACATATTTAAAAATATAACTTACCTCATCACTTCCAGGCTGTGAAAACACAATTGGCTGGCCTGTATCTGAAGCTTCCCTTATATCAAGATGTAAGGGAATGTCTCCTGAAAGAGCCCAACAGATATCTGTTAGTACTACAAAAGTTCATATTGGCATTTGGAATTCCATTGTTTGAACTTCAAAAAGAAACATAATCTAAACAAAATCAACTCAAATCAACTTGAATTTATGAGATTTAAAACTGTTAAATCTCTGAAAAAGTAATTTCAAATGAAAACTAAGGACAAAATATTGCATTTGAGGGTAGTACAATGATTCGATATGAATATATGGAAGTTATGTGGCAGACAATCAAGGAATGAGGCCTCTGATTTATTTTTTTACTGGAAATCTTCCAGCAAGAAATGGCTTGGAAGACATCTGTAAATTATCTTTACCTGTAATACCTGATATAGATACATTATATACCACATAATAGAAAATTGAAGAGGAAAAGATGGGGAAGCAAAGTAGTTTTAAAAAAGTGCAACAAAATAACCTTCCTGATGTTGGCTGATAAGTAAGCTAAGAGAACTCTTGAAAAGTAGGCCAGGCCTTTATCTCTACTCTCTGCCTCTTTATCAGATAGAATTATTTTTCTTTTATTATGTATTAATCTATATAGCATTATATATCGCTTGTGAGCTTGATGAAATCTCAGAAAGTGTATAATAAGAACCTCCGTATACACACTTGAGGTCTGGGAGGATGTATGTCTTTCCTGATGATATGTTACTATTAGGTAGTAGAACTTATGCGAAAAATGCTCTGATTCATCATCCAATTGACTCTTTCCACCAAACCATCACAAATGAAGCCTTTCAAAAGGCTGAGATTTAAAACATCGTAAATGGAATCTTAAGCAGAAGAGTTGACTTGTCATGGTAGTCAGCATTCTTAGAACCACTCCAAATCCATGCAATGGTTATTGAAATGTGTGTATGTGTGTGTTTTATATAAATAAGTCATTCAGCGCCATGCCAGGCAATGTAAATAATGAAGAAGAAGTATATGTTACAAAATTTAAAACCTACTACAATTTGTATTATGAGATACTTGGGGAACAGCTATTTCATGCTTTTCTTGTCAGCAAATTTTAAAATCTTAACCAACTCTTTAAGTCTTTCTTAAATGTTCAATAGCCAAATGACAAAAATACATGAATATTTCAGTAACCATTTAAAGATTAGCTTTTCAGTAAATTTGATGTCTATTCTATAGATCAATTAAAACTGTAGAAGTCTATAATGGGGCAGGCAGGGGAATACACATGTTATAGAAAATACCTAGAAACCCATAGAGTTTTTTCTCTTCATTTATGAACTGCCATTATAGTAAGGAATCCTGAATGCTTTCATTTCTGCTGCAGTAATGGAAGAAAAAAAAGTAAGACAATCTCCGTTATATAGCCACCTATCTCCATCAATTCTGTCCTCTAGAGACACAGTCTTACCTATAGGCATAGACGAGTAGACCAAGAAGGAAAAACCTTGTTAGAAAATAAGTGGCATAGTGAGAGCAGTAATGGGCTAACAGTTGTATACTGAGAAGGATAAAAAGGAGTAAAGGTATAGAAAGTGGATGGGGAGCAGCCAGGCCTTGAAAAGTACCTTTGATGGGTTAGGTCTGAAGGAAGCAGGGCATATTTCAGAGATGTAAATTCAAGGGGTTTCTGTGAGATGATCTGAGACCTTAATTACTATGTATAAACTGTCCTTGTAGGTAAATATAAAGTTCTCAAGAGCCATTTTACCAAATAACCATTTAAAACACAGCCCAATGGATGAACTAAATTAAGAGGGAGCTAGAAGGTCAGTAAAAGACAAGTAAGGGTTCCTGGGGGCTTCAACTAGTCAGGAGGCCATAGCTCTGAGAGATCTTTCCCTTATTTCAGTTCCTCATTTCCAATTCCAACCTTTTCATTATTGGAGCCCCTGCTCCAGTTCATGGGAGATTCCTCTGGGCCCCCAGGACTGCATTAAAAGGAAGAGATGTGCCTTGAGTTGGAGCTCTAAATTATTTTCCACAACACTGTTAGATACAGCCGTCTATAGCACTATTCAGTGTTTGTGATTAGTAATCAGTGTTGCTGATACATTTTTAGGTTAACTATACTTTTGTGATCTGTTGGTTAAAAAGTAACTTCCCTATGTGACATTGTTTCTCTAGGAGATATATTTCAAATTCTTAATAACTGACTTACAAAATCCTACCCATTTATAAATTAGGGAATTATAATATTGTCAGCATAATTCAATAATGCCATTATAATTACACATTTACTTTATAATATAAGTGAATGTCAATCTGTTATGTTATTATGCAGATTTAGGAAATTGAACTTTCTAGGTTAGTTAAATGAAAAACAGTTGCAGAATATAATTACTGACTATAATTATAGCAATGTATCAAAATATATCATTAGTATTCACCTGGCACTGTGGTGGTTGCTATAGTACAAACGCATAATAACAATAATACATCTAACATCAACTTTTAGAAATGTAATTATAATAGAGAATGTTTTGAAATTCCTTGATCTCTAAGGGATCTTAATTGTAAACTACTTAAAACTAATAATTCACTCTATGGTTCCCTTATTCAACATTTAACATTTGCCTTCCCTAGAACAGAAACTCATTCATAAGTAGAATATCAAAATGTGTTTCCTAAAAAGTACATTAAGTTGCTTGTGGATTGTTTTAAAATCATGTTTTATCCAAATTCTGTGTTTTGCTCACTTAACACATGATTTTATTTCTCCTTATAACACTAATTAATCCTTCAATTCAATAACATGAACAGTAGATACATACAATGTAAATTTCAGGTTCTGTGCTGTATAGACATGGCAGACACATATAAAAAGATTACAGTATACAGAAAATATTGTCCTTCTAGAGCAAGACTGATAAATTCAGAACTGATAAGGGAGGTATTTTTTTCATATACACTAAGAATGGACACTTCCAAAGGCTGCTACAACACACTGAACAGGTATTTCCATATATACTGTTTATACTGAGAGATGTGTTCCCAACTTAGCAAACAAACTGATGACCATTACTTAAATATGGGCTTCAAATTACAGTACTCAGACTACAAAACTCTCTTCTTAAATTCAAGTTATAGAAAGTTTTTTATCAATAGCAGAAGTTACCGAAATTGGTAGAACTTCCTATTTAAAGACTTCCACTAATGAAGTATTATAAAAAGCTAAAGAAAAGTTAGCACATAAAACTACACTTTACTAACTTAACATAAAAAACATAGCCAAAAGCAATTTATCATTTTCCAAGACACTCTTCATTACCATGCCTTATCTCCACTTTCCCTTCTGCCACTTCCTCTGCAAAAGAATATTCTTTGGTCTTACCTAGAACATCAAGATCAAGGGTCCGTGCTAGTCTCCTTGCACCATCAGCACCAAAAATATGAGTTTTGTGTTTACATTTTGGACACTGGAAAACACTCATATTTTGGACAAGGCCCAGAACCTAGAATAATAAAAACACTGCAATCAAAACAAAATCAAACCGAATCTCAATCCATATTTCAACAAGTTTTTATCGTGTACATAGTAGTTCCAGTGATACAATGACAAATAAGTTATGGTATCTGTTCTCAAGGAATTCACAAGCTAGTGGAGGAGCAAGACACATGTAATTTAATTAACTTTAATGTGATAAATACTAATGAAATATAAATAAAAGGGATTAAAAAATTCTGTCTGGGAAGAATAAGAGGAATCTCTGAGGTGCCTATAGAGCTATTTCTTGAGGTTGAGGGTGAGAAGAGGGGTGGACGCCTACAGCAGGAATTCTAGACAGAGAGAAGAGCACAAGCCAAGGAAACGAAAAATAATGTGTGTGGCCTATTTGGACTGCAACCAAGCAGGGATTAAGGCAAAAGCTGGTTTGGTAAGGAAAGTCAGGGTCAGATGGTAAGGTGCTAAATGTCATCCATGTAACTGAGACTTTTTTCTTGAGACAACAAAAAACCACAAAAGGTTTTTAAAACTGGTATTAAAGAGGTAATGTTACACAATCAGATATGTGTTTCAGGAATTTAGTTCTGATGGCAATATGGAAAAAATAAGCAGAAGAAACACAGGAAAATAGCTAAGAGGCTGACTGTGGACAAAGCCTCATAGTAAATAACGGCTAATATGTAATGAGTGCTTATTATATGCCAGGTACTGGGATAAGTGCTTTAAATGCACCATCTTATTTATTCCTCACAGGAACTTTAAGAGATGGGTATTTTATCATCCCCATTCTATAGATGAGAAAACTGAAATAGTTAGTGAAAGACTAAAACTCAGTTCTTATCAGAATGCTACCTTTTGAAACAAAAATTTAAAGCCTTATATAAAGTATCCATCTCCTTCTGAGCACAGCTTCCAGCACAAAATAGATACTTCATAAACATTTATTGAATAAATAGGCTCTGCAAATATAATCCTCATTCGTGCTCTTTTTAATCCCACTTCTTATTGATGGGAAGCAGTAATTCTCTTCTATCAAAGTCTTACAGATAATGTCTGTATCATCCTATTGATTCCATCTATAAGATTATCAATTATAAAAGACATCTTTATTAGGATATTTGCATTTTGAATGAAGAACAGCACTAACTGCCCACAATGAAACATATAAACAAGAAGGCGATCAAACTTGTTATTCTTCCTAAAAAAGGAAACAGAAAAAGTTTCACACAACACATTTAAATGAAGGTAAACAGTGAGACACATAAATATGTAGTTAAGCATTTTCCAAGCATCTAATACATGCCCTTTTGCTGATGCAAAGTATATCACAAAAAACAAATCAGTGTGTTTTGATAATTCAATATCATCTCCAGAAGCTAAAAGAAAACACAGCTTAATATCACACAGCTTGTTTATTCACTAGGTCTATATAATACACTCATTGCTTGGACAGTTTTACTGCCATTTATGTTAAATGTGATATATCCCCTGACTGTAGGGCTTTCAACTTAAAAAAAAAATCACTCGAGAAATGGAAAAAGGAAAACCACTTTAAAAACATGAAAATTTAGGTGAGGGTATATTCCAATCCAGAGACAATGGGAAAAGCATTCCTACTCTGGAACTTCTTAGACTGCCCAAGACACAGAGGCACAGAGCAACAATGCATTTGTAGTTTGTGCGAACAACTCTCTAAGGACTATATATATATATCTAAGACATGTTCTCTATAGATACTACGTAAATGTCACAAACATAAATCTATAACCAAACTTGATATTTAATGAGCTCCTATTATATGCCAGTAACTGCGCTAAACAGAAGCAGCCATAGACAGTGGTGAGCAAAGCAGACCTGATCCTTGCCCTCTTAGAGCTCGCATGCTAATTGGAAAAACAGATTGAACAAATAATAGTGAAACAATCTACTTTAAAAACTGAAACAGCTTCTCTAAAAGCAAAGCAACAAAGTATGAGAGCACAGAAAAGAGAAGACTCTATCTACCCTGGGAGTCACAGAGGACTTCGTGAAGAAATATTTGATCTAAAAAACACTCAAGACAGAAGTAGGGAACACATGTCTTCTTCCAGGAAATGAAAGAGCAGTATGGTTGAGGTATGGTGTGACTGGCACGACATGAGGTAGGGCTTGTAGGCCATGTTAGGTGTCTGGGTTACATGAGTGCAAAGTGAACCCACTGAAGCCACTGAAGGTTTTTAGCAAGAGAGACCACTATGCCTGTAGTTCTGCTAGACTCATTTCTCAGACTGTAGGCTTAGAAAAACTAAAATGACTTGTCTTTGTGTGTTTATTTTCTTAGACAAATACAAATCCAGGGCTGTATTCTTTGAAATCAGTCATTTCAGAGGTGATAATTTTTAATGCTGTCTAAAATATTCCAGTTCTTCTCCTGGGCACAAGGTTAGAGTTTTTCTTCTCTGCGCAAGGTTAGGTGAGGACATGTAATTTGTTGGGACAATGAAATGTGAGCAGAAGGAACATGTGTCACATCTCGGCAGAAGCTTTAAGTGCCAATTCCCCATTATCTTTCCCTTTGTCCCTGTGATCAGCAAGCTTTCAAAAGTGCTGCTCCAAAAGTGCAGAGTAAGAACAGCGCCGAGGAGTGTTGAAGCCAAACTATATAGCACGAGGGAAAAAAACTACTGTTGTTTTAAGCTACTGAAATTTGAAGATTGTTAGCATACACACATAACCCAGCCCATCTTGGCTAAAACAGGGGTGTAGGAAAAAAATACTGAAATTTTGATTTCTGTTTTGTGATTTCCTTTTTAAATTCAATTTTGTCTGTGTGTTTTAATCAAAACAACATGCGGATGCAGTTATATATGTATACTATAGATACTATATGTAATTTATTAATAAATAAATATATGCTCAAACATCATTTACTGATAAGGATGTATAATCAAAAAATTTAAAGGTAATCCTCTATGTTTGAATTCAGAGGTTTTGACAACTAAGCTTGGCTCTATTACTGATAATATGTAACTTCTAGTTTAAAGAAAAATGCCCTAATACTGCACACTACATTATCTTTTTAAAAAAAATTTATTGGGGTGACATTGACTAATAAAATTATATAGGTTTCAAGTGTCCAATTCAATCATACATCACATGTATACTGCATTATGTGTTTATCACTCAAAGTTAAATTTCCTTCCATCACCATATATTTGACCTCCTTTCCCTCCTCTTCTCCCCCTTTCCATCTGGGAACCATTAAACTATTGTCTGTGTCTATGAGTCTCTGTTTGTTTGTCTTGTTCGTTTGTTGCTTTTGGTTTTATATCCCACATATGAATGAACTCACACATTTATCAACCTTTTCTATCTTATTTTGCTTAGCATGATAATCTCAAGATCCATCCATGTTGTTGCAAATAGTAGTATTTCATCTTTTCTTATGGCTCAGTAATTTCCATTGTATACATGTAGCACATCTTTATCCAATAATCTATCGAAGGTCGTTTTGGTTGTTTCTATGATTATCTTGAATAAACTAATTCCATTAACCAGAATTCTCTCATCTTAAGACTTCCCACACGTATATTAATTTGCTTAGAAAACAAGAAAAGAAAAGTTGTAATGGAACAGAACAGAGAGCCCAGGGCAGACTCACGACGAAAGTCACTGATTTACTATGGAGATGACATAGCACTGCATGTTAATTGGTTATCTGTATGGAAAATAAAAAATCTTAACCCTCCATACACAAAAATTAATTCCAGATGTATTATAGAGTTAAATGAGAAAGGTAAAATAATAACACTTTCAGAAGAAAACAGGAGACTATACTTATAACCTTGGAGGCAGGCAAATACTTTTCTAGCAGAACACAACGAAGCACTAAATAAACATAAATGAAAAAAATTTTTTTAAACTGGACTGCATTAAAATGAATAATTTAATCAGAAGACGTAATTAAGAGAATGAAATGATATAGAGCAGGAGATGGTATCTATAACACACATGTATGACAAAGGACTTTTATCAGAGATATGTAAAGAACTCTTATAAGTCAATAAGAAAAAATCAGATACTACAATAGAGAAATGAGCAAGAGACTTAACAGAAACTCCATAAAAGATTATATCCAAAGACCAACAAACATGAGAAAAAGTGTTATCTTCATTTATCATCAGAGAAATGCAAATTAGAACCATAATGAGATACCATGTATTTATGCTTAAGTCCTGATTAGAATAAATGAATGTTATTAAAACAACAAACAAAAAATACCAAATGTTGGTAAGGACATAGAACAACTACACTCATATTTTCAGTTAAGTAAGTGTAGGCCGGTACAACAATTTTGGAAAAACTCTTTGGTAGTTATCTACCTAAATTTATATATGTTTATATTCTGGAACGGTAATTCCACTCTCAGTTATATATTAACAGAAATGTGAATATAACATTCATTGAAAGACATGTACAAATGTGTTCATAACAGCACTAATTATTCCCTAATGGAAAACTACCCGAATGTCCATCAACAGTAAAATGAACAAATAAATTGTGGTATATTTACATAATGAAATGCTATACGGTAGTAAGAATGAAAGAACTATAGCTACAATCAACAATATGAGTGAATCTCGCAAATATAATTTTAAGAAAAATAAGCCACATAAAATTATATACTTATTATTCCATTTATATAAAGTTCACAAACAGGCAAAACTAATCTTTGGTGTTATAATTTGAGTTCTACTTTGGGAGTAGTGACTGGGAGGTGGCATAAGGCAGGAGCTTCTGGCGTACTGGTAATGTTCTGTTTCTTGAATACAAATAATGGGTCTATTCACTTAGTAAAAATTCATTGGACGATACACTTACATTTCATGCCCTTTTGTGTATACCATGCTTCAATAAGACATTCACTTTTTTAAAAAGATGGTCATCTCAAGAATGGCCAAAAAAGCAATAAGAACAGATAACCAAACGATGTGCATCTTATGAACCTGCACACAAAAACAATCATTTGTTTTAAATAGAAAATATTCTGTAGAACCAGAGAAGTAGCAGTAAAATTAAGATCAGGTCCTTGGGAGGAATAATCCCCTATTCTTTCCACCTGACACTCCAAGAAAAGGCCTGAAATAAAAGTCTAACCCCAGAGAAGCTCTGAAATAGTGGAGTTCTAGACTTGCAATATCTAGTAAGGTATCCACTTGTCACACATGGCCACTGAGCACTTGAAATGTAGCTAGTCTGAATTGAGATGTGCTGTAAGTATGAAATATACACTGGATATCAAAGACTTAGAGCAAGTAAAAGAATGTAAAATATCTCCATAATTTTTTTTACATCTATGAGTTATTCTTTAAACTTTTTAAGCCTTTTCACAGAAGTGTACCATGAATACGCATAAAAAAGTATACAAATTATAAGTGTATGACTGAATGGATTTATCATAAAGTATACCCATGTCACCATGATGCTATTAAGAAATAAAACATTGCCAGCACCCTAGAAGTCTCCTTGTATACTCTTCAAAACATGTTCCCAAAAGTATAAACTAGCTAACTGAATTCTAACACCATAAATTAATTTTGTCTGGTTTTGAACCTGATGTAAATGTAATCATCCAATTCATCTAGCTAACCCATGTATATCTGTAGTTTATTTTCATTGAGATTCTACGGTGACTCTATCACAATTATTCATTCTCTTGCTGGATCACTGTTGTCTCCAGGTGTTGGCTATTATAAATCATGCTTCTATGAATATTTTTATACATGTCATTTTTTTTGCTGGGTATTAGCTTATACATTTTCAACTTCTGTAAAAATGCCAGTTTTCCAATGAAGTTCTACCAATTTACACTCCTACCAGCAATGTATGAGAATTCTAGTTGTGCTACAGCTTCACCAACACTTGATACCTAATCAGTCTTCTTTCATTTTAGTAAATATGATGAGTTTGTTGTCATATCTCATTGTATTGGATTGTTCAAGTGTCAAGTTTGTTTATCTTGAGAACTACACGGCTCCTGTTTAAAGTTCACCAAAAGTATAGTGGAATAAGATCTGGGAGGTAGAAGTGAAGCCTTAGGCATTATACTCTAAAGGTTTCCTTTGGTTAGAGGTGGTGAAAGAAAGTTGCAGAGGTGCAGGTGCATTCCAATTTGTCTTCATTCTTCTTGACTCTGTGCCAGATCTCCTTTGCACTGTGGTTTTAATTTGCATTGACTTGATTATTAATGTTTATCGGTCATTTGCATATTCTCCTCTGTACAGTGTCTGTTTAGGTCTCTTGTCTATTTTTTCTATTATGTGTTTTTTTCTTATTGAATTTTAAGAACTCCTAGTATTTTTTAAATACAATTCCTTTGTTGGTTGACTCTCAATTTTTATATTGATTTCATGTTGAAATTACAGTATTTTTGTATATACTGAGTTAAGTACATTATTAAAAATAACTTCACCTTTATACTTCTATTGTACAGTGCTGCTGTAGACAATTTACCTCTGACTATAGAACTTCGGTGGTTCTCCTACCTAATGTTGTTTTAAGGTCTTACGATGCACAAAAACATTTTTCAGGGTCTGTGATTTATGAATTTTTTTTAAAAAATGAACAGAAATGAAACAATTACCTTCAAGACTATACAAGACAGATAAACTGTCAAGTTTCTTTGCTTTATATACATCAACTGAATATAACACCTGTGGGTTATCTCCTTCTGTTCAGAAGCTCATACAACAGTCAAACACATACATATACACACATATTTAATTAAAAATGAGAAAAATTACTTATTAATGAAGGTATGCAGACTATGTGGTAGACAACTTTTTCAAAACATGGAGTCAGTTGGAAGAAAATTTTAAAGGGAGCCCTGAGTATGAAAAAGATTAGAAAACATTGCCCTATTTCATTTAAGAGTAGTCCTCTACGATCAATGAGTTTTAGACAGAGGCAGCTAATATAATAAGAAGGAACATGAGAAGATCCATACTACTATGTTGTTCATAAAATAATTATTCTCTTAAATAAAGAATTCATGTCCACATGACAATCTCCCACCCCCACCCTCCAAAAAGCCTTATATCCTATGAATACTTTATATGCTGTTAAGCTGTTTGTGTTTCTTGTGTATCCTATATTGTGTATCCTATGATAGCAGAAACATTAGTAAATAGATGCTTTGCCATAGCTAATTTACATAATACCATCGAGTTGCAGCTGTAAGCATGCTCAATCATTTTCTTATGTCTCAACAAAGTATAAGATTCTTTTTTCTTTTTACTTACGTGCCTGCCTAACAGCAGCCACCACAAACCTTTCATATGTTATTTGTAGGTTATTTGAATCCATCAATGGCTCAGAAGAGTACTTCTTTTATTAACTTTTTAAAAATTGACTCTTGAAATATCAACATTGCTCTGAAATATTGGCTTTTTGTATCTAAACATACTGAATTAAGTAGGCTCAAAGGCCCCAATTTTAATTTCTTCTTGGCATTTTAAACCCAGATTCAGGTAAGTAATAAGCAAGATTTTGAGGCCACTACATAATCCAATTTCTCAAGGTTATGATCAGGTTAAATTCTTGCTGGATGGAACCTGTCACAAGGATTAAAAGTTATGATTTAAGAAAAAAATGAGGAGGAAAAACTCTCTATTAAATAGACAATGAATAATAACTGAAACAGATTAAATTCATAAGTGCTTTTTGGTTCCTCTTAGCCTTGAACCAGTTATTGGTATTATACTCCTTGAAGCATGTATACAGATTCTACAATTTTAAAAAGTGAGATGAGTGCTCTTGTCTTTTCTTTTGGAAGTAGTCTGGCCTGGAAAGAACAATGAACAGAAAGGCCTGCACTCATGCTCCTTTCAGGAACCAACTAGCTAGCTCTGGGTCCATGAGGCATAACTCAACTTCTCTATGCCTTGAATTCTAAAATGAAGGTTTATAATGATCTCTACAGTCTACCACTATAACAATGACATTCAGAGCTATCCTTCACAGCACCACATACTAAGGTCTATGCTAAGTATTATTTATATGTAATCTCATTTAACTGCCACACGGAACTATGAGACAGGTCACAAAACACTGAAGCTAAATTATTTGCTCAAGGTCACAAAGTTAGTAAATAACGAAGCCAAAATTCAAACCAGTTAGGTCATTAGTTTGTATGTGGAAGTCACCAAACAAGATGACAAGAAAATGGACTAGAGGATTTTGTTCATGGAACTAGGTGGCCTGAAACAATTGATGAGACCATACAGTTTAGTGGGATGATTTAAGAACACAGTTATAAGGGAAGACCTGATCTGCACCATCTTCACCAGTCACTGATGCAGTCGAGCCTAAGATTTCATTCCCTTTTCCTGGTCATGGAACTCCCCTTCCCCATAACACCCTCATTATACCTCATTATACCTATCGACTATCAACAGAACCTATGGCTCTTCCTCCTTTTTCAGTCCACCAGTTTCCTGTCTTCACTTGCCCACCTAGACAATCAGAACCCCAAGTGGTAATCAAATTTAATGGAGACTCCTCTTGTTCCCTGGAATCTCTGACCCTGTGATATTCCACGATGTCCACATAACTAAACCTCAATTCTGGATAATCCAGAGAAATAGCAATTAAGAATGTGAGCTCTGGAAAGCAGACTGCTTACGACAGGATCTCAGTGGCCCACTAAACAGATGTATAGCCTTATGTGAGTTACTTAATCTCTCTGTATTATAGTTCCCTCATCTGCAAAATTTGGAAAATAATGTTATCTACCTCACAGAGTTATAGGGTTAGGTAAGTTTAATTCATGTAAATCAAACAGAACTGCATTCTAGTTAAAAGCATACATAAACTTCTGAGAGATTCTGGGGAAAGACAGAAATGAGCATACATCTTCAATCTCTGAGATGTAATTATGGCTGAGATGAAAAATGCTACCTACCCAGTCTTATAAAGGTTATCACTGAAGAAAAGTCATTTTTTAAAAATGGAAAGATTATCCAATTGTGAAGAAGTAAGCCACATGTGATATGTCATGTACAAATTAGTTAATATGTGTTCCTAGAAGAAATTCAGTGTTTTGTAAGGCCTTCAAAGCCAATAATGAAAGATTCTTTAGGTTAAAGAAGTACAAATTAGTAGTTGGTAGTTGGTCACGGGGATGCGGAGCATGGCAGAGGAAATGCAGTTAGCATTAATATGATGGCTAAGTGAGAGACAGGATAGGGAGGGAGCATTTGGGGGGATCGTTTTATGAACTATACAGATGTCTAACCAATGTACTGTATACTCAAAACTAATTTAAATGAATAATTTTCTTTTAAAAAAAGATTCTTTAAAAACATCAAAAATATTGGATTTCCCAGAGTCAAGTAAGACTATCTGATGATCAGAAGAAAAATTATACTCAAGGATCGAAGGCAGAGAACAAATGTGCCACCTGCCTCTATTTTCACATAAGATTATCTATTTCTAAATTATTTTTTAAGGCAGATAGGCTTGAGATATTAAATAAAATAGGATTTGGGGGGTTTGATAGACAAATTAGATGCTGAGAAAGCTCCAAAACAGATATTATTGAATACATGAGTTGTAAAGGCATTCAAGGGTGAAGGTGTGGAACTCCTGGTCCAAATAGATAACCTACTGCCATAAATGGTTATTCTGCCAGAAAAATAATAAACCACAATTCTGATCCTCAGAATTCTGACCCAACTTGTAGGGTCTTTGGTGATAAAAATGAAAACCAATGAAAAATGGAAAGAAAACATTGATAAGAATAATCTATTTTACATTCTAAGATCACCTAATTTTTCTTAGACAATAATATAATCATTAGCCCTTATAAATAAGTGCTAAAATATTCAAGACTATAGATGGATTTTGTTGTTGTTTTTAACCAGCAGGAAAAGTAAATCACAGGAAAAGCAAAATTTCTCTCACTCTTTTATAAAGTAAGTAACTATTTGCAAAGATAAAATAGTTACAGAATTTTCAGAATTATTTATAAGGAAAAAAAATAAGTTCAGTGATCTGCATTAGGCTTTAATATATTTGCTGCCAGGTCAACTGTAGCAATGGACAGCTAGCTATTTACCAAAATCCATGGTCTCATCTTCCTTGGCACATAGCTAACCTACATTTCTTGGGCTCCTTGAAAAATGTGATGTATAATCATGTGACTGAGTTTAATGGAATGTGAGTAGAAGTATGTGTACCATAATCAGGTCTGGTCCATAAAATTCTCCCATGTACATGCCTCTGTGTTATCTTTCTGTTCTGCCTGGCTCAAATGAGGATGGCCACAAAGGTGACCATAGAAGTTATGTTTAAAAATGGCAGAGGCTCCAATAGCCTAAATGACTTTATGGAAGAAGGCCACTCTGCTCACCTACTCATCTTCTGGTACTAGTACGTGAGCAAGAAGTAAACTTCTATTGCATTTGCATCACTATATATTTTGAGGTGCATTTATAACAACAATTAGCCTACATTAAATAATAATTTTAAATAATGCAAAATTTTAGACTTTAAATAACTTTAGCAACTTAATAAATCTATATGAAGGAAAGAGTTCAGGTTCAACTAATATACTTAAGGAATAAAGAAATCTCAAAGACAATATTCATCTAAACTTTTAAAAATTTCTCATTAAAATTCTTATTAGCAAATAAAAGAACTAGTCAAAATACCTAGACCAAATACATAAAACCTGTGACTTATAAATTTATCTGCTTCATGATAATACTCTAAAAGTAATTATAATAAGTAACATTATGACATTATATTGACATTGAGTGTTGAGATTGTGCCAAACACTGTATTAAGCCCTTTACATGCATTGTCTCACTTATTTCTCACCTCAATTCTGAGGGAAATACTTCTATAGTTCCCATATTGTGAATGAGAGCACTTAGGCATAGATTAAGTAACTTGTTCAGGTCATACAACTACAAAGTGACAGATCTGGGATTTGAACTATTAGGAGCAGTCAGACTCCTAAGCTTACCCCTCTTTACTATTATGTAAAAATGCCTGCGTAAGCAATGCCCTATTGCCTAAAAATTATAATGTAGTAAAGTAAAAAATTATAATGAAGTTATTTAATTTACAACCATAAAAGAGGTATATACTTAAAGAATACAGCTCTTTAAGTGTTAAAAAAAAACATCTTTGTGTAAGAGGCCACAAATATACAGATAAATTATAAATTTGGTTCTGTGAGAAGAGATGGTCACATACATCATATGATGTGAATAGAACTAAAAAGACCAACAGCAAATCATTTTCTCTACCAGTCTCTTCCTTGCCAAACAGTTTTAAATCACAACCCTCAGAGAAAAAGGGCAGGGATTTGTAACTGGAAATCTAACCTCTAATTTCTAGTTCACTGTTGTCCTAAGCAAAACAACTACCTCCTGGAAGATTTATTAAGGGCAACATAACTCTCAAAATCCCTTTGATTTTTGCCTTTTTTCCTAACCACTCTACCCTATGTAATCAATTGCTAAGCCAGTCAATCCTTCCTTTGAAACGAAAATTACATTTATTTCCCTTTCCATGTTCATTGTTATTATTCTAGATCAGACCCTTACTGTCTATAACCTACACAAGTGTTTTTTCAATTAAAACCATTTTATGATAAAATAAATATTTTACATATTGATCCAAATAAACATACACATATATATGTTTGTAACTGAGACCAAATCTTTATGAAATAAGTTTCTTTTCTTAAGAGCAATTTACCTGATATTGTTTAAAACTTTGGTTATATCTCTTACTATATTGATTTCATGACTTATGCTGGGTCATACCGGCAGTAGGAATAACTTTGACCATTGCAAATGCTTCCTTACTGCCTCCACACTCTCCTGTCTCCAATCCTTTCTATTCATCCCCACTAGATTAAATCCTTTCAAAGCGCCATTCTAATTGTGTCTATTTCCTATCCAGCATTCTTTATAGATTCCTCTAAAAATCTCAGGAATAAAGTCTAAATTCCTTAGCCCACTGTTTAAAGTTCGACCAAACCTAGGCTTGGCATAAACACACCCAAACATATTACAACTACAGACAAACGGAACAACCCTGAATACAGTGTGCAATTTCCTGATTCTTTTCAGACTGAATTCTGTACCTCCCCCATTCCTTGATCTGCCTATGAAAATTCTACTCCACTCATTCATTCATTCACTATACATTTAGTGAATAGCTATATATTCTAGGCACAGAGGGAAGTTTGCAATCTCTGCTCTCACAGAGCTTACAGTATGGCACGATAAATGTGAAAGTACTGACGAATGTGAAAATTGGTTACAAAGGGGGAACTAGAGTATTATTGGATCATATACTAGAATGACCTAACCTAGTTAACAGAGTCAGAGCAAGCCTCCCAGAGAAAAAGCCATTTAATCTAAGCACCAAAGGATAAAAAGGAGTTACTAGGTAAAACGAGAAGGTAAATGTTTCTCAGAATGGCAAGGGGTGTGAGGAGAGAAATCACATGGAAATCTCAAAGAAGTGGGAGACAATCAATTTGGCTGTGGCAGAAAGAATGCAAGGCAAAGCAGTCTGGGACCTGGGGATAAATAAAATAGCAGATTATGGATGACAGTGTCTCCAGGTCAAATGTCAGTATAAGAATTTATCATATGCCTGCCATAGGCCAGGTAACTGAGAATTTAAAGATATTTAAGGCATGTTTTCTTGTTCTCCAGGAACTCACATTCTTCTGTGGAGACTGACAGGTAAACCTGTAGTGGGATAAATCAAACTAGATATAAAGAATTATTAACCTTTTCTGACAGTTTGGAAAAAGCTTCCTAGAGGAAGTAATGCCTGAGCAGGGATTTGAAAAATGAGTATGAGTTCTGAAGCTAACAGTGGCTTATCAGGCAAGGGACCAGTATGTGCAAAAGGACATTAAAAAAAATCATAGCTCTTCCATGAAAGCCCTCCTTGATAGCCCAGAGAAGAAAGTACTCTCATGTGGTATAGGGCCTTTGTACCACAATAGAGTTAAGGATAGAGTCTACGGGATGATAAGGTACTTGAAGAAAAAAGCTTCATCCCCCCTTTTTTTTTAATCACCAGTGAAGCTTATTATAGTTCTTTGCTTAAAGAAGGCACTCAGTATCAGTAAATATGTATTTGTAGAATAACTAGCTATTTCTTTAATTAAAATTAACTAAGTGATCCCTTACATACAGATGGCATAAGAGAGGAAATATGCTTTAATATACTTTTCAGAAGCTCAGAAAGAGATTACCTAAGAAGGAAAGGCTGCATAGTGAAATCCCCCTGACTCTATAAGTTCAAATTTATGCAGGTGCCTGGGCCTCCCTTGCAAAAGAAGGCAACAAAAATGGGTGAGAATGACACAACGCATAAGGTACTCGCCATTAAAAATGTGTAAGGTTGAAATTTTTTATTTATTTTTTTATAGTGTAGCTACAAATACTGAGATAATCAAGGATTTGGCAGAGCTAATGTCATTAGGGCCAAGAGCAGATAATTTAATAGTTCATCTCTTCTCCTTCCCCCATCTGAGCCTTGCGTTTTAAGAAGCCATTTAAATTAACTTCAGACTGTTCTTGTAGACATAACTAAATCCTGCCCATACCAGTGAATTCCAATGACACCATTGTTTCCATGGTAACTAATGCACTTCAAAAGGGGAAAAAATAGAGAGCAAAACTAAAAACTAGGGAAAAAAATGGAATAAAGTGGTACAAACAAAGCATAACATTTCTCCTTTGCATTTATAGAACACTTTCTAATTTCGAATGTTTTACCGTTACTTAGACTCCAAGGCTCTTTAAGTGTCAGAAGGATGTGAGGTCATCAAGTCCACATTCCACACATAGCTGGGATTCCCTCTACAACCGTGGCTGCACTGTGGTTGTCCAACTGCTTACAGAGCTCATTGCTGGAAAGTTTTCACTCTCACTTGCAATGATTACTGAGCTTGTTCTACAGGTTTAAGAGAGAATTAAGACATTCTACCTTCTTTAAAAATGTTTGCTATTTATAGGCAAATAATTAAAACATAGGGGTGGAAAAGAGCTGTACAATAAAGACACAGGACAATGCCAAAAAAGCCAACTTGGAGGGATTATGCCTTTCCAATGACTTTCATCTCTACTTCAGCCCCACACATCCATAACCACATGAACCTTTGTCATGACCAGGACTACTCTAATTCTGCAAACATCAAATTTCTGATGACAAACAGCTCTTTCAGTCCCTAACTAACCCTACACTAGGCCTGTGAGCCTCATGCAGCCCAAGATCCTTCCCTCGGAATACTTACTCAGGATATTTCCTTGCTAATATCCTCAACTTTTTATCCTTCAGTGGCATTTACTGAGCACTAGCCTAACGTGGACTTAGTGACCATCCATCTCTCTTCCCCATTGTTATGTTCCATAAGGGTTCTCTCTCTCACCCTCTGTCCTACAGTTTACCAAAGAATCCGTCAGAACAATTATGAAATTGTTTGCCTCTTTACTTATAGAGTAGTAAGTGTCAAATGCTGCACGTAAGTGAAAATAACACGAAGACTGAAAGGCATATATGCTGAATTTGGCAGCTATGGTCATTAGACCCCCAACTAGCAAAGTGCATACAGGACCTGCCCCATGGCCATAGTTGCCTCTAGTTACAGCATCAGTTAAAATCGTCTTTTGTTATATACATGATGATAATTTATGGAGAGGGTTGGAAAACAAAAAGCTCTTGCTTCTGCTGTTTTGAAAATTTTTCCCTCAGGGATTTCCTGATGCTTTTGAGTGAGCTGGACATATGCCTCCACTCTTATCTTAAAGAATGAAGGCTGTTATCCTGACCTTGAAGTGGCAGTAACACACCATTGGTCTTATTATCTAATTTCTTCCAGATAGGATTATGGATTACTTGTTCTAATAATTTCTGGTAGATAATACCCTAACTTTTTGCTGATTTATGTTTTAAAATCTGATATAAGTAATCTTATTTAATTATCTAGGTAGGCATTACTCGTATCTTTATTTTGGAGAACATAATAGCAAGTCACATTGTTCAAACTAAGTGCTTAATTGAGACAGTTTTCCCTCCAAGGCAGGCATTTGGTTACCATTGCCTTACAATTTTTCCAACCTACCATTCACAACATAGAACACGTTGGGGGTTTTATCACTTATTTATCTACATATAAAAGCTGTCCCTAAAACACAATTTTACCTCTGTTAGTGAGAACACCCTCAGATCGTCTGAAAGGTAAACATACAGGTATTATCCCCATCAGGCTCCTCAGTTTTCATAAGAGCATGCTGATCTAATCCAGAGCTCCATGGCTTGTTAATGCACACAGCTGTGCACTAACTGGCAAGCGAAGACCATCTCAACTCCACTACTCCACTAATTTGTACTTTTCAGAAGCTCTTCTGAGAGAGAAATATTTATGAAAACTTCGCTAAGAGTCCAACTCATTCTAATACATCACTGGATTTTATGTCATGTCATAGTCTCATTGAAGAATTTAATGAGAGTTATGAATTCTCTCCATACCAAACAAACACAAAGTGAACATACAATTTAGGGATAAGGGAGAAAGAATCATGACCCCTAAAGTTAATCCATGGGCTGAAGTCTAAAAGCTCTGCTCTAAATTGGTACAGCCGCTATGGAAAACAGTATGGAGGTTCCTCAAAAAACTAAGAATTGATCTACCGTATGATCCAGCAATCCCTCTACTGGGTATTTACCACAAAGACTTAAAAATTCATATCTATAAAGATATTTGCACACCAATGTTCACAGCAGCATTATTCACAGTGGCCAGGACATGGAAGCAACCGAAGTGCCCT
>NW_006431925.1:5458138-5481817 GCF_000325575.1 Pteropus alecto | reverse complement strand
GTCCCCAAAGAACAAAAAGGAAAAATTAAAACCCAACATTAAAGTAAACTACAACTGAAAAGGCTGGAAATATGTCTATAGCCATGCTACGCTGAACAAGCCCGATCCCATCTGATCTCAGAAGCTAAGCAGGATCGGGCCTGGTTAGTACTTGGATGGGAGACCACCCGGGAAGACCAGGTGCTGTAGGCATAAAAAATAAAAAAATAAGGAATTGTAAGCTGACAAGGTCCTTGCAATCTGTGAGGTCAACCCCCCAATAAACTTAATTAAAAAATAAAATAAATAAATAAAAATTAAAAATTAAAAGTTCTGCTCTATAAGCTCTAAAATCTATCCCTGAATTTAGTAAGGCCACTAGAGAGCCAGATGGATGGAAACATCACATTGGCTTTGTACTGAAATGTTTGTTCCCAGTTGTCCACTTGCACAAGTCCACTTGCTTTTGCTGAGGCATACTAGGAGGAAGAATCTCTATTTATGGCAAAGAAAGTGACAAGAGTATGTTTATATATACAGGGTTTTCTTTTTTTGAGAATCTAAGGGATTCTCAAAATCTAATGGCTTTGTAATAGGACTATGTTTCTTTCCCCATGGCAGCTAGAAAATTAATGGCATACTTCAAGCATGTATTTAAGTCCCTTAATGACATGCAATTTGTTTACAGATTTCACTTCTGACTCCATTTGATTTTAATTGTCCTTTGTGTTATTTTTATTATATTTTTAATTTGTTCTATTTTGCTATATTGTACAAAAAATCCATAGATACTTTCTAGAAGATGGTGAGCTACAAATGAGTTAAATTGTGGGAGATAGAAGTTAAATTGTAGTGGAAAAGTCATATTTTCCACCTATTCTTCCCCTTTGGCGACCTATTCAAGTCTATCTACCTAAATAATTTCCTAAAATACTCATTGTTTTTTTTTCTTTTGGAGGAGGGAGAGGTCAGTAAGAGCTGCAAATATTTGAGAGAGGTACTACTTGTTCAGAAAACTCATACCCGAAGAATATTTTGGAATTCTTCTTGTTTAATATAACATGTATACATGTTTGCATTCATATGTGTTGTAAAGCATAAAGATGAAACAGGGCTTTCGTACAGATTTCTGCACAGAACCAAATCAAAACTTGGATTGTATTTCTCAATGACTTGCTTTTTCAGTTAAAAGTGTCTCATATTTTTGCAACAGTGAAGCATAAATGCTTACAGGCACATGGACTTTTCGAAACATCTCAGCACCCTTGTGTGCATCCATCAATGCAATGTCCTGGGGCGTGGAGACGATCACAGCACCTACTCAAGAGAAAACAAAAGGACAGAAAAATGATGCTACCATTTAATTCTTTATGGAAAGATTATTTCCAAAATTATGTTACTTACATACTAAAAAAGTCTACTACATTAACTACTTAGGCAATTTGTATAAATTTTACATACATGAATGTCTACTTTGCTTTCTTTCCTGTTTCTGAATCCTCACTTCTAAAATTACAACTGACTGACCAATGATTCAATATCACAATTATATCATCAGAATCTCCTTCCCATTCAGATAACATACCAGTTGCAAGATGCACAAGCAGGCCTTACTTTCAAGAAGCTGAGAGACTACTTGGGAAGACAAAAAAATTTAGGATTACAACACAATGAGCTAAGCACTATAACAGAAGTACTCCTAAAGTGTTATGGAGCTACAGGGAGGAATAAAGAAAAAGATAAGTAGTTCAGTCTGGGGGTGAGAATAGGGAAGGTGAGGAAGCAGGAGATAAGGAGAAGCAATAGGGGAAAGTTTCCAGAAAGAAGTGATTCCTAAACTCGGTCCTCAAGGTTTGTATTATAGAAAACTCATTAGTATGGGACACACTGTGAAGAATAGTTTGGTAGGGGCAAAACTAGGCACCGTGGCAGAACTTCAGATGCAAAATGAACTAAGGCAGCACTGAAAATAGGTGAAGAAGGAGGCTTTCCTGAGTCTGCACTAGCGCAGAAATCAGATGGTTCTATGAAATAGTGTTTTGAGAGAAAGTGCAGTGCAATTTTTTCATTAAGGGGAAACCCTGGAAGCCTGGTTATGATTTGCAGAGCCTGTGAATTTCTTAAATTTTGTGGTTTCTTCTAGATGACAACCTGAAAAATAATTAACATAAACATATTCTAAATCACCTGGATAGCTATCATCTTATAACTAAATACATACTGCCAATGATATTTGAGAGACCCAAACCATCAAATTGGTACCAAGTGGCAGTACTCTGTCATAGCTAATGAAAACAGAGGTAGGACTAACCCTAAATAACTGAATATACTGAATGAAGATCAAATGATACTACACTGTCTGAAGGGATATTTTGAAAAAGTCAAAATAGAGAAAAGCAGCAGCAGAACCAAGTCAGCACAAAGCATGTGGCAATACAGCCATGCCAAACTCAAAACAAGTGTGCAATAGCTACAAATTCATCTTGCAACTGGTATTTTCATTTCAGCAAAAACTTCATCTTCCATATTAATATCATTAATTTGCATTTTATTGATTTTATTTTATTTGTATTTAATTTGTAATTTTTTAAGTTTTTAAAAATTATATGAAAGTTATTAAAGAAAGTATGTTTATACCTAGTTAAGTAGTCTTATAACAAAAATAAGTCAATATGGAGTACAGGGCAGATTATTTTTCCTTTAGAAGGAGGGTCTATTCATTATTCAAGTTAGGGAAACACTAGCTTTGGAATTCAAACAGAATCAGAATTCAAATTTTTATTCCATAGCCAACTACCTGTGTGACTAGGTTAATAACTTAATCTAAGATTCAGTTTCTTTAACTACAAAATGGCATAATAACACTTAGGTCGCAGGGTGAAATAATTAAATGAACTAATGTATATGATGCTTAGACACATGGCAAACATTCAATAAATGGTAGTTGTTGTTGTTAATAATAGTATCATTGTTATCTTTATTAGTTTTATTAACAAAGTGTCTTACAAGTTGCTGGGAAGATCATTTTCATATTGCCATCAGGAGCTCATCCTACTTTTCGAACTGTTCCATGGATCACTATATCTTCTATTTTTATTTATTCCGCCCAAGAAATCAAAAACTAGTCCAACTTCTCTTTCCCGTCTTTTAAAGATTGATGGAAATCACATCTCTGCAAAAATTATAATCAAATCTACTATAATTCCATAATTCTCTACCTTCTGGATTCTATTACCAATCAATTTCACTGTTTTTGTCATATCCAGGCATTTGGAAGGAATCTAATTCCAGTTCTGTCCCTATCTAGCTGTGTGACTATCCTTGGGCAAATAACTCAGAAGCATTCTAGGTCTGTTTCCTTAGCTGTAAAATTAATGCAAAGACTAGAGAGTCTCTGAGGTCTCAACTAGCTCTCTGATTATATGATTTAGCATTACCTCTTAATGACAGTTTCCCAAACCACCCCTGTTCAACCTGAGTGCCTCAGTAAACCTGTTTAAGGGAATGTGAAATGCTACCTCCTCCAATACTTATGGCCCCTCAATCTCAGAGCCATTCTCTTCACATGTAAAGGAAACCCTCTTAGCTATTTCCTCCAAATTCTCTTCTTAACTATATACTAGTACATACAGGGTTTTCTATTGCATTAGTCCTAAAAAGTACCTTTAGCTTTCATATCATATAAGCACTGTATTGTTTTAAATACCATTTCTCTGCTATTCGAATCATCACTACAAAATGTAGTTTCATGGGCAGTTAGAATTTTTCTCATTTTTTTTTAATCAAACAAAAGTAATTGCACAATGTATTGCACAAAATAGGCACTTAATAAAGGATTGGTGATTTAAACAATTTTCTTGTATTTTCAGATTGCTGTATGAATTCTTGGTTGGTAACTCCTTCAACTAGGAGTTAAGAGCTCTGGGTTCCGGTTTTGTTGACTATACTAATGTACGATGTAACCATGAATAGCTCACTAAATCTCAATATATCTCAATTAATTCCTCCAAATAATGAACCTATTTTCATTGGTCTTATTTAAAGAGCTGTTTCATTATTTAAAAAAATGTAGAAGTGTTATAAAAATGTTCAGTGACATTATTTTGATATCTATAAGATCCTAGAGAGAGGAATTAAAGTGACTTGGTTTTCTCTGCAGTACTTAATTCTAACAGAGTAGCACAAATAAGCACCCATGCCATCTGAGTTTCTTTAGAGTAATCTATATAGCACCATTCACACATCAATTAATAATAACTTTCTGACAAAGATAACAGTCATCTTCTACATCCCATCAAATGCTTACAGAACATGTAAACTACTCCACTGTAACTACCAGCCACATTTATAAAAGATCTTTATTTTTTAGTTTTTTGCTGAAATATATGTTTTTAACTAAGCCTAAGTCCTTAATCACAACACAATCAGTCTTTAGGACACTGTTCTGAGAAAAAAATATTTCTAGCTTTTCTTAAAGAATACAAAAACACACATAAATCATTACAACCTCTTTTGTTGTACCAAATTTCAGAACATCATATAAGTAACCGTTCCAGACAGCCCTTCAATAACTTTTAGAATTTATGATAAGGAAAAAAGTCAAACAAAACCTTCAGTGAAATTAAGTTTAGTGATTAATCAGTCTGTGAATTACAACCCAGATTTTTTAATTTTAAAGGAATTATATCCATTTTTTTTCTTATCGATATATCTCAACTTAAAATATGGTCTCCAAATATATTTTATCTTTATGGTGCTTGGCTTCCTATTAATTTTAATTTTTCCTCGAGGCTTATGGAACATGAACCAATATGAATCAGCCTAGATTTTTCCCCTTCTTGTCATCACTGATGATATCACTTCAGTTTTGTGATGGAGGGCTTGTTGGAAAACTTGTGCTCCCTCTACTGACCATCAGGAACGTCAGTAGCAACAAAGAGAATGTTTAGTTTGCAATAAATTGAATTATTTTCTGGGGGTAAAAACACAGTATCATAAAACGCCTATCTCAAGATAAATTTTCTCTTTTCTAGGGTAAATGTCTAAGTTTAAAAATTTTACATAATATTGCTTAAATGCTATTTTTCAAGTTGTAATCTTTTTAAAGGCTTTTTATTAGCTGAGATTTACTATAAAAGGTTAATTTTCTGGCAGATTCTGACAAATATGTAAACATCCTAAAAAATAATTATCTAGAGTATTGTCTTAATTGCTAATTCTCTTGACTATTAAGAGGAAAATCTATTTATAACTGCATATCTGGATTTGGGTCAGAGTTCAGAGTAGTTAAACATGTAAAACTGATTATTCCAGATGTTAGGCTGAGCATAATTACACCAGTGTGGAACTATTCGACTATGCTACTTTAAGTCTCCAGGGCATAAATTGTATCTAATTCCCATGCCTGACTGAGAACTTCAACGTTGGAACCTAATAAACATGTCCAACAAAAACCGCTTGTAATTACACCTGGACAAGCAATTCTATGCCTTACAGTTCGAGCACATCACTGTAAAGTCGACTAAGACTTAAAAGAACAAATTAACTGCTAGTCTTAATGTTCACAGTACTCTAATATTTAGTGCTGTTGATTCTCCTTTTTTTAATTTAAAGATACTTGCAGCAAAAGAAAATCATTCACCTTCCATTAGCTTAACATAAATAATACCAAATATACAATTATTAACTATAAAAAAGATTGGCTTTGGTATTTTTAGCTCTTCCCTGTCTTTCTCCTCTATAACCCCAAACTTCCTGAATTATAAACATTATTTGCTGTATAAGGAATGCCCATTGATATTAGTATCAGATTAAGTAAAGCATTATTAAAATGATAAATTCACCTCAAATGTACCCACAGACAATGTTTCAACAGGAACTATAAATAATTCTCTCCTGAGTCCATGCTCCATTCCAAAAGAGAACTGACCTAGTCACAAAGGGTATATGTTTTATTAAAGATCATTATTTTACTTTCTTCGGAAATGAATTTTGTTATAGAAAATTATGTCAATTACTACCGAAAAGAATGTAAAACACAATAATTAGTGGAAACCACAGTATTTCAAAGTCACTGGTAAGACAGAGTGTGTGCAATTTAGAAATATAAGAATTTAAGTTTGTCAAAGGAATCTAGATGCATACCCACTGTTTAGGGACAAAGATTGGCTCTTCAATAATGGAGTCAACAGGTAATATGCTTCCAATCACCTTGCCTTACTGATGTTAACAATGAATTAATGGGGGCTATCCAGACTGCCTTTCACTAAGGAACCACTGGGAACAAGCAAGGATTTCAGAGAGTTTAAAGAGCTTGAGCTAGAACCAATATTCGCTTCTTTCCAGTCTTAAATCCATCTTTATGCTGATTGGTAAACACCTTGGGGAGCCTACTCGTTATACATGTATGTCTCTATAACTCAGAAAGCTTTTTCGTTCTTCCGTCTGTTCATGTTGAACTCTCAGATTTAATATTTTGCATTTCAAAATCTATCAGATGCACATATAACTCAGCCTGCCTATGCTCACAGTGAGCCACCACCAAAAGCTATTTGCTTAATAATGTAGCACATTCCTTTTTATACACATTCTTTCTCTAATATAAACTCCAGAGAAGAGAACTGCTACTCCCTGGTTACCCTAACTTTATTTAACCAGGTATATTTCAGGAAATAACAGCTGAGACTTTTTATGAAAAAACTCTGCTCCATTTCCAAATATTGTCTTACTTAAGATGCGAAGACATTATTCAGAGCTATACTTCAGGTTCTGATAAAATTTCTAACATCTATGACCAAGTGCAAACATTTTTAAATGATAGATTGTGGAACTTGTACTTTTTCTACATATAAATGTTTAATGGGTTTAAAAGTAGTTTTTAATATGAATCTGACTCTCATTGGCCATTAAAACCATTCATTGAACTTTAAGATATTAAGGAATTTTAGCTGTCAGGCATATCATGAAAGAAGTGCCCAGAAATTCTTAAGACAAAACTGAATGAACTATCTCAGAAGCTTCCCATCTAAATACAGGCTAGATAATCAAGGAATTCAAATATCAGATAAGTTAGTCTAGACATAGTGATTCTGAAAACTGAATATATGAGAATCATTTGGAAAAGCTTTAAAATCTTGGGTCTTTCCATGTCATAGTTCAGAATTGTTAATTCTAAGACCATTTGTTTGAACTGTTAACTGATACACTGTAAGTTCTCCCTATAACATATGTTGACCCAAATACAAAGGCTCTAAAAAGCTTATTTCTTCTTAAATTTAGATTGAGAACATTGTCATTCATTAACCAATGGTATCATTTTTAATTTTATAATTCGATTCCCAATTTAACAAGGAATGACATTTCAGACTGAGTACCAGGAGTGCCCTAAAAGGTAAAACCTTAGAATACAGTCTCTAGTCTTTAAAACCTGGCTACAATTTGTATGACAACAAAACAAACTTATTTTGTTAAAAAAAAGGTTTTATAATTTGGTAAATAAAGTGATAATTCTGTCCTATATCATGCAATTGTTGCCAGATATTCATTAATTATAATTCTATCCAACATTTGCATGGAAAGATGGTGCACCTGGAAGAAGTCCAAAATTAACTGTCTCCTTTAAATTTCAATTCTGCAAATTGAAAATGTAAATGAAATTTAGTATCTTTGACTACTAGGAAAAGCTATAACTTAAGTCTTCTACCTTTAAGGTACAAGCATGTTTCTAGTTTCATAGTTTGAGGTTGTTATAAACTGCAAAATGTAGGGGAAACACAGCACCAAAATCCAAAGGTAGCTAAGTATTTTTCTTTGAGTTTTCAATGGTTTTCCAGAAGATTAGTAATTGATGCCTTTCAAGAATTACTCTTTTAAATTTGAAAACAATTAAGAAGGGGAAAAAATAGTTGTGTGAAAAAAAAATAAAATGTTTTATTTAGTTTACCTAAGTGAAACTACTATATTTCTTTTACTTTGAAAGAATAAATACCACACAATCAAGGAAACTATATCAAGTGATGGCCTGTGGTCATTCACTCATCTAACAATAGCAGCAATAAGTTTTTGATCTTCCAAATCTCACTGTTTTCATATTATAAAACATTACCATAAAAGAGAGAATGGATTAGGCCAAGCAAACTACTGGTGGAGGAGAAAATACTAGTATGAACTTGTACAGCTTTTTCTCAAGAATCTCTGATGAGTGAATAGGAGTTCAGTCAGTAACTGTAGCAACAGGTCCAATGTCTTTCACAGCAATAAATGCCCTTCCCTTTAAATAATGACTGAAATATTAAGGTAGCTTAATTAAAAATTCTTACTCCATCTCATTTAAGTAAATGAGAGGCAAAAAAGCCTCTGGTCCAACAGGAGTGTCCAACAGGAGAGGTCCTAGACAGGAAGAAGGACATTGCCTCATTCTCATAACGTAATACCAGTATGCCAGTGCACCAGAGCAGCTTCTCTTGAGACCATGGATATTTAACACAGTATCTAGCTGACTACTCTGCTATATTCAGTAGCTTCTCCCTTTCTAGGAGAAAGAAATCAAAACAGGATCCATACTAAGGCTCTTGGCTGTTTTCTGTGCTACTTCTGCCCTTCCTTGGAAGAAAAAGAGCGAGAACAAAGAAGGGACCACAATGGCTCCCCTCTCAACTGCTCAGTTCTTTGTCCCCTCCGTTATATGAGTAATTTCCAAAAGTTTCATTCCTGCACCAATCTCTACCTAATAAAATGAAGGGGAACTTTCTTTCATAAGTCTGTCCCTTTTATGTATTAATCCCCACTACACAAAATATACTATTTCACTACTTATTTACAATATAAATATTCTGTTCATGAATTTGATGACAGTACAATTTTGCTTTATGATAGTATGAATTTTCACTTATTTGACTATACTATCTCTATTAGCTCGCAAACTTAGAGGACAGACATCCTTGCTTTGTATTTCATCTACTGCAAGCCACTAATTCACAATTATAATGACCGCGAAAAAGAGAAGCTGTTCTGGGTATTTTCCAGATCATAACTGCGCTCCACTTCATTTCCTTCCCAAGCTCTGCTTCATTCTCCACCCCTCTCTGACCTGATCAGTGCCTGGGTAGCTGACCTCTGTGGACAGTATCACCTGAGTTTCCTTACCCTCGGTGTACCAAGAGGCATCTGCCGCTAGAAGGTATCAGCAGGATATGAGACTGTGGGAGGGGAAAAAAGGTTGGAGTATTATTATCTACCTCACACACTGCTCCTCCCTGCCTCTCAGGAGTTCTGGCCTTAGCTATATTCCTCTGAGGCCACAGAAAAGGCCCTCTTCCATGGCCCAGCAGTCGTTGAAATGCACTGCCTTGCCCCATCATTAGTCTCTGGGTACTTCACCATCTCTTTTTGGTTTCCCTAATGCTGCCCACACCTCTGTAACTAGTCTCTTCATTAAACTTTGTTCTGTTAATTCTTTTTAAAGTATGTCATTTGTTTCCTGCCAGTAACCTAATACAGCACCTTAATATAACTTCCTAAAATCCTCTCGTCTCCCCCAAAAGAAATAAACTCTTTACTTAATTAGTTCCAAGAGTTAAAATCAAATTAAGTTACTCTTCAGATAGTCATATAGAGGACCTCAGATGAAGCAAAGGAAGAAAAAAATATTTTAGGTAACATCTATTAGAATTCAAATACTAGCATAGTGCATACATTTTCAAAAATTTTAAGGGACTTATAATGTTCCTCAGAAATATTAATCCTCTTCTATTACAGGAGAACACTTAAATGTTCAATAATATCTAAGAGTTCATCACTGCAATCATTAAAAAAAAAAACAAAACTCAGAAGTCAACTCTGGAATCTACCCAATTCAGTACCTGGCAGCATCTAATTTACAAGCTAAACAAACAACAAGCAAAACACCAGCACACTGTATCAAAAAAAAAAAAAAGTAGTTAAGAAAAACAATAAAACAAAACCAGCATTAACAACGCTGCCTTTTCCCCTTGGCAAGTTCAACAAGACAAGAGCAAATCCAAAGACTATAATTGGTTATTTCCTATTCTTTATCCTGTCTCCTTCTCTCTAGCAATTACTACAACTATTAGGTATTTGTAGTACGCAATGATTCAGTAGGCCATGTAAGCTCAAATTTAAATCATTAGCCAATAATATTGCTGTCAACACATTTTATCACTATTGTTGCTACCCAACACTTTTAACACAAATAAGAGGATAAATTTTTTTCTTTGAAGTTTTTTCTTATAATGAACCTGTCATCTATCCCTTGGAACAAAATGGAACACATATAAAGAGTCGTTAATTAGCATTCAAAAAGAGGATCTTGTTGTGGGTACAGATCTGCCTCCATGAATTTTCCAAAAGAATGTCTCTTTCTAAGCATAAAACATTTAGTATCATTCTCAACATGGCTTGGAGAAATGCTACGTTGATATAAAAGTTCTTTCTAATTCACAACATTTCACCACAGCGCCCCATCCTCCCCAAAAAACTATTTTAAAATGTTCAAGTAGTTTCTAAAAAATATCATACATTTAGATGGAGCTTTTAAATTCATTATTTCATTTGATCCGTTTAAGTCTGTGGGATAGGCAGGTGTTCCGCAGGAAAGGATAAAGAGTCAGAGAGGTAATTAGTAGCGGACTAAACACTCCTGCAAGTAAATAAGAGAATTTCTTATTATTATCTTACAATGGAGTAATGTTAGTAGTGATTCTCACTAATAATTTAATACGGAGCCTGCATGAAACCAAATAGCAGTGCCCACATGCATATCTCAGACACCAAAACAAAGTTAATACTAAAAGGTATCAAATGACCACAAAGATATTACATATGGTACAGGCAAAAGAATAGTATAAATAAATCTAAAATGAAATATATTATTCTTTCAAAGGGAGAGTGAAATAAAATGTATGTTTTTAATAAATGTTTTCTTTAACTTATACATAGAAAAAACACCTAGTAAAAGCAGTCAGGGTCAAAGAGATCACAGGAATGAGTTAGCAGGATGATAAGAAAGATAAGGGGGCACAAATCTGTTCACATAAACAGTGATAACCAGTCAACTAGCTTTGTCATTTATTCAATCAATATTAACTGCATAAACCATGGCCCAAGTTACTCTAAGAAATATTATCATAAGTAGGAGAAAATTCTTGCATTCAAGCAGCTTACAGCCTAGTTAGGAAAATCATACAGACACACAGATAAAACACCCATTCACTGATTCAACATTTCCTGAGTAGTTATGGGAAGTCACTGAGTATGGCACTGTGAGAAATACAAAAATGAATAAAACAGAGACTTAGCCTCCCAGGGAGTAACAGTCTGGTACCAAATGATAACACAGTTATACAGGTTTTGAATTGAGAACATGAGAAGGTCCAAATAAAATGCTATGTGAATTTCAAGGAAGGAGAAATGATTTCTCACTGGGAGTCTAGGGAAGATGACAAAGAATAAACATTTGAAATAAAGGGAATGCAGGATTTAGGCACCCGCTGATTGCAGAGGAAAGACATTCTAGGCAAGGGCCAGCTATATGTAAAGACACAATTCATTTACATACATTATATGTATGTAAAGGGAAGAGAGAGGGGGCAGTAAGTACATAAGGTTTTTGGGAAGGGATCCCAGATTATGTAAAAGAGTTTAGTGGGAAGGATAGGTAAGTCAAATCAGGGGGACTCAAATGGGAGTCTAAATATTTTACATGGTTTATGGTACACGGGATATAAGAAAAGGTACAACACAGAATATCAAGAAGAGTTCTAAAGTCCATGATAAGAAGAAAAGGAAATTAGGTTCATAATTAGAGAGCAGATAATTCAGTTAAGCCTAGAAAGGCAGATATAATTCTGACAGGCTGTTCCAGATTATTTAATTAATGAAAGCCATGATTCAGACCAGTCAGTCCAGCAACTCTGATGTCCTTCCCTCTAAGTCCTGGAAGCTGGCTCAATTTTGGTATTTCCATATATATTAGCTCTGAAATGACATTGACCTAAGTAAAACCAAACCTTGGGAACTAAACCTTTCACACACACACACACACACACACACACACACACACACACACAAAATCACAGGCACTCCCCTTCACCACATTCTCACATCATTTTAGATAGGATACTTTCATTTTTCACGATAAATTAATATATGTTCACTGTAGAAAATCTAGTCTTTCTATTGCCATTAATTTTAATATTGACCTAATAACCCACAGTATGAGTACTAACACCAATAGCTGCAATTCTATCCTGAGAGCCAGTGTGCCTGGAAACTAGCCAATTGTCTAAGACCAGGATGATCAGCCCAAAGATAATATTGGTCTTTCCAAGAATCACTTGAGGCTCTCTCTCCTCCTAAAAGCCAAAGGAGGCCACTTCTAGACTGCCTCCAGACCATCCCTGGAATGTAAGAGTTAAAGAAGCCCAAAGCAATTTCTCAAGAGTCAGAAACAAAACAAAACAAAACAAAACAAAAAACCAGTACCATAAATACCAATAGAGACCACTGGTTGGATGCCCATCATGTAGGGGTACACAGGTTTAGCCATATTCATAAACAAATTTGTTTTTATCTGAGATTACCTAGATTAGAAAAATTTCAACTTAAATGGGTTTGAAGGGACTAAAACTGAACTCAGAAAATCACTGAGTCAAACATTGTTGGGTTTTATATGAGAGTAGTTTGATATAGAGGTTAAGAGCATGAGCTTTAAATTTAATTTGAATGGATATGAACCTCAGCTATAACCCACTGTATCTGTGTGACCTTGGGAAAGTTATTTAAGCCTTCAAAAATTTAAGAAAATAGGAATAATATAACACCTGTGATAAATATATGGAAGACTATCATTAAATGGCATTTTATTAATAACAGGCGAACATCGAATGTCCTTAAAGAATTCATTTGTTTTAATTATAAAAATATACACGTTCATTATAGAAAATTTAGACAATATCTGATAAACAATTTCATTTCTATAGCCCGGAAATAACTAAACCGTCTTTAGTACTTGGCCCTCTTTTTTTTAATGGATTAGACATGGGAAGTGAAATATAAACCATCTTTAGTACTTGGCCCTATTTTTTTTTAATGGATCAGACATGGGAAGTGAAATATAAGTTAATATAAATAGAATTATAGAACACTAGAAGTTTCATTTTCAGGTTTCTTCCCCTTAGGCCGAGATAAAGCAAAGCAAACCAGGTATGGTACTATTTTGAATGTTTCATATTTATTCTTTAAGGCTCCTCTCCGTGACATGTTTTACAATTCCCCTCCAACCCATGATCTCTTCTTCCCTGATCCCCCATCTCATGGGGATTATTATCTCTCATATAGCACTTCTCATACTCTGCATTATAGCTATCCATATTCTTTTCTTACCAGCCACTCTCTCCCCCTGCCCTTCTCTCTAATTTATCTTCAAGAGCTGAGCTTTTAACCTGAAGAGTGAGCCCCCTAAAATTATCCATAAAAATCGTGTTTCTGTAGGTACAAATACATTTTCCTAGAGAGAATCTACATATTCGTCCAATTCTCAAAAAAGGTCTGAGACTCAAAGAGTCCCTGGAACTTGTGATTTAATGACCTTGGACCCTCTACAGTGCTTAGCGCCTACCTTTATATGAATATTTGTTGATTTTATTAATATATCATAAAATCAATGTTAGGTTTTTGTTTAATACAATCTCTTAAATAATGTGTTCCTCATTTCTCATTCCTCCATCTTTATACTGTTTCTGAAAGGAGAATGGTGGTTACCAGGGACTAGAAAGAGGAGGGAATTGAGAATTACTGTTTAATATGTACAGAGTTTCAGTTTGAGAAGATGAGAAAGCTCAGGAGATGGATGGTGGTGATGGCCACAAAACAATGTGAATGTACTTAATGCTATTGAACTGTTAATGTATATTTTACTGCAATAAAAAAATACTGCTTTCTATTCTCATATAATATTAATCACCTATTACACGGCAGACTTTCCATCAAAGAAAAGGAATAAGAAATACACTGGTTAAACTTTAGGATATAAGAAAGAAATTCTCCAAGGAGAAGCATATCGTAACCCCAGTGTACACACTGTTGGTTTTAGAGTATAAGCACAAATTAAAACAGGGTGATACAATCATAAATCCTGTCCAAACAGAAGAGCTGTTAACTGAGTAAACAAAGGTAAATTGCTTAGGACCATCAGTTTACCTGTGTGAAGCAAATTAAACTTTTTCAAGGTAACAAGTCAAACTCAAGGAATAAATTATAATTTACCCCAAGTCTATCAATGTATTATCCACATGAATAATGTATGCTTTTCAGTTATCAGCAATAGGCATTTCAAGGTAGCTGGAACACATTTTATTCAATAAATATTCAGTGAGTAGTCCTAAGATTGAGAAATATAAAAGTCCCAAAACTACTTAAAAAAAGAAAAAGCAGGCTATGTAGTATGCTGATTACAAAAAGGAGGAATTGTTTTCCTATGTGACTTCACTATACTCCCATCTCATTATTATAGCTTGCCTCACTAAAAAAAAAAGTCTCATATTAATGATGCTATATTAATACTTCCAAACGATGTATATATCTTATCAAAAACCTAGATACTAAACCTTCTGATGATAAAATGTCAGTGATATCTCTTGGTTATTTATTACCAACAAATATTGATTTGCAAAGACATTTAAAATTCCATTATTTTTCCAAAAAGTCCTTATATATAAGAAAGAGTTATCTCTACTTCAGTAGAATCTAGGAAAATATTTAGAAACAGATTCAACATAAAAGCTAACTACTATTCAAACTGCATATCATAGAAAAATATATCCATTACCATATTGTAGTACCATGTATTCAAAGTAAGCTAAAATGTTTATTGCTCTCTTAGCTTTAAGATTAAATAATCAGCAGAATATAAAATTTTCCCACAGTTGTGTTTACCAAAAAAAACAAAATTTTCTAATATTTACTCTTATTCTGTGGCATTTACTCAATAAATATTTTCTGAGTGACTACCATGTAGCAAGCACTATGCTATAAATGCTGGACAGCTGTGAAACAGATAGCCACATTCTACCTAAATAATACTTAAGCACTATTGCTTTTCTAGAACACAGATTTATATCACCATCTTTGAAAATGTCTTTAGGGTTTTTGTAAACATATTCACTCTGTAAACATATTTTTAAAATTTCAATTTATGAATCTGATCTCTAAGAAAAATTTAGAAATGATTATGCTTGTTAAAACATAAAAATGTTTGCCTGTCATAAGTTTGGTTTTCTGTATGGCAACAGCAAAACATCAAAGACAGCACAAATTACATTAAACTTCGAGATTTACCTGAAATGGGAATATTCTGTGAGACTGATAATTGTACATCTCCAGTTCCTGGTGGCATGTCAACAACTAAATAATCCAGTTGACCCCAATCTACCTAAAAACCAAGATGACACAAATAAATCACTGTATAACAACTGCAGTGAATAGTGATGTAAACAAAAATATATTAATGACATCTAAAATAATAGCTTCCATCTGAGAAATTACTAAATGTCAAGGACTGTGCTGAGGATAGATATAGGAATGATACAGGAATAAATGAATGAATAAGAGAGTCCCTGACTAGCAGACCGTCTCTGAATAAGGTTAAATTTCTAAATGATAGCCCTTTGTCCTTTGGGTTTTTGGGGGTTTTGTTTGTTTGTTTGTTTGTTTTGGTACAGCATTTCTTATGGAAGATCCTAATAGAAAATGTTTATTATTTTTCCTTTATAAAACACACTAACAAACCAAAAATTAATAAGAAGAAAAATTTAGAGATGTAACTAGAGTTCCAAAACTATAATACTTAGATTCTTTCCAGGTATTATTCTTAGCATCTATATCTAAAAATTCAGCTATATAACCAAGTCCTCAATGTTCAGCCTCAATTTAGACAGGTCCCAAGGGTACCGCCGGCTCTTTTCTCCTCAGATGGTTTTCCCGCTGAGTCCTCAGTCTCAGTGAAGGGCCTTAGGTTCCTCTCAGTTTCCAAAGGGGGAAGCCTGGAATCATACTTAACTCTTCCCTTTCCCACACTATGCAAGTCACTTATTCTACCTTCTAAAGATCTTTCAAATATATCTACTTTTCTCTTCACCCCTGCCAAGAACTCAGAGGAGGCCACAACCATCTGTCACTAAAGCCTCTGAACCAGTCTCTCTTCCAGCATTGCCCATCCAGGCTAACACCATCTAAAATGGAGTCTGATAGTGCCATATTTTTTGTTTAACACCCTTCTATTGCTGTTAGGATATAGTCTGAGCTTAAGTTCCAGAACATTCTGCTTGGTCTTCTTCACTTGCTAATTCCTCCTCATTCTTCAGATTCCACCTTGAAATTTACCTCCCCTAACTTCCATTAGATTGGATTGAGGTGTTCCTACTACGTATGTCTTCTAATCATTCAATCACTCAACAAATATTAATTGAGTACCTACTATATATTAGGCATTGAGCTAGGTACTGCTAATTAAATAGTATCATGGCCTCAAAGAATTTATAATATAGAGGGAGACATATATTAAGCACAATATGAAATAACTTGTATAAGTGTGAGAAACTGAATGAAGATCAATATAGCCAGAGAGCAGTGAGTGAGGGGAAGGGTGGCATTCATTCACTGTTGTTTCATGATCTTCTTCTCATGAAACTGTAGCCGAGTTAGAATACCCAACACAGAATGGACAAACTGGGGATGCTTAATAACTTTTCTTTCAAGGAATGAATGAATAAATGAACACACATGCAAAGGTTTGATAATTTTTTTACATAAATAGAAATCACACTGTGTATATAATCTCATATCCTACTTCTTAAAACTTAATAATGTGAAACAAGGCTTTTCCATATAATCATATATTTTTAAAATTAAAGTTTAGAAGATATTGGGTCAAATGTATTCATTAATGTATTAACAATTTATTCAACACATATTTATTGAGAATCAACTAGGTGCCAGGCACTGTCCCAGGTGATAAGGATAGAGCAGTGAGTAAAAAAAAATTCCCAGCCACCACGAAACTAACATTTTAGTGAGGAAAACGAACAGACAGAAAGACAAACAGATCGGACAGTAAAAGTGCTATGAAGAAAATAAGAAGTATCCCTCATTATACAAATTTATTTGGTTCCTGATTCAGATAGCCAGATCATATAACAAGAAATATTTTTAAAATCTCTTCAATTCCTTAATTTCAAAAAGCAGGTAGTAAGAGTTCAGATAGCAAAGGATTTATCAAAGAATTTCTTTGAATTGCCTCAGTTCCCAAAGTTAGATGGTGAAGAACACTTAAAGTGTAGGGGGAAAAAATGGAATGGCAAAGGTGCTACTTTAGACAGGGTGATCAGAGCCCTAAGTTAAGTGATGCAGTTTGAAAGCATTCCAGGCAGGAACAATAGCACGTGCAAAGGCCTTAAGATGGGGATCTGCTTGGCACATTCAAAGTATAGCTAGGAAGTCGATACAGCCTTTCTAAAACAGTATCCCCGCCGCCCACCCACCCCCACCAAACATCAATCTTTCTCCTTCTCTTTGTTTTTCTTTACAACATCTAGTAGTGGTCCCCAATCTCTTTGGCATCAGGGACCAGTGCTCCTACGCGAATCTAATGCCTGATGATCTGAGGTGGAGCTGAGGTGGTGATGCTAGAGCTGGGGAGCAGCTTCAAATACGGATGAAGCTTTGCTCATTCACCTGCCGCTCACCTCCTGCTGTGCGTCCCAGTTCTTATAAGGCCATAGACCGGTACCAGTCCACAGCCCAGGAATTGGGTCTGCTAGCAAGACCAATCAATGTGATTGGGGTGGACCCTTGGCCCTGGGGAATCAGGGAGGAAAATCACTGCCGAGAAAGAGGCAGAGCTACATATAGCCTGCTAAAGTCAAAGTAGTAGCTAGGAAGAATAAACATCTAAAGGCAAGAAAAAGGTGCAACTAAAGAATATAGAAATCATAAAGCAGGAGAAATGGAACAAAGTGTAGAATGTATCATTTAAAAGTGGGCTGTATCCAGGTAACCCATTCATATGGTGCCAGGAATATTCCCTAAGTGATAAGGGAAATTCTTAAAAGTAGTTGGGCTGGGCCAGACATTGCCTCTTTCCTTCCTGTCTGCTCTTACTTACTGACTGAATAGTGGGTTTTGATTCTTATGCCTACTTGACTCATAAGTAGTAGTTCTCAATGTAGTGTCCTTGTGTCTGATTCTGGCCATATATTTGTTGCTACTTCTATCCTATACCTAATTTCTGCCATCTGTCCTTGACTTCTTGGTTCTCCAACTCCAGTTAGGCACAGTCCTGAACTAAGAGCAAACAGATCAGTACTTGTGCTTCGCTCAGAATCCCAGACATGAAACCATGGCACTACTGGCATAGCAGATGTAGATGAACTTGTCTCAGACCCACGGACAAATTTGTCAGTCAGATTACCAAACTTCTAATATTTTTGATTCAACTAACTTCCAGGATTTGAATGGTTTTTCAAGCTCTAAGCATCTCTGGACTCCCTCTCCACATCCAGTCCCCTCCATAATGCCTAATCAATATCCACTGAGTCAAGTTGCCCCTTACAATTTTATTATACTACTAAAATTAAAATTTTTGCCATAGGAGACACCTTTTACATAGAATATAAATCTAACATAGAACATAAAGCATTTTTCTTTAAGTCAGAATCATAGTTTTTGCTCTGCTCAGTGGATTATATAAAATCATGCAAAATTTTACTTTCATTGCAAGAAGAAAATGGCTACAAAGGTGAAATTATTTAAATATAAATACCACAGTAAAAAATCTAAATAACAAAAATATTTCTACTTGACTAATGACTTACTGACTTGTAGAAATAAATTATACAACAAAATGTATTAAACTTATCCTTGAAATTGTTTTGATAAGAGCTTGACCCAGTTATAAAATGAGAACACATCAATTAAGTTATAACAACGATGTATATGTTCTTCCCTAATATTTTCATTTTTTTTCAGATGATAAAGTTCTCTAATCCATTTTCAAATGTCTTCTTTTCTATAGGAAAAGGGATGGGGGGTGGGGCAGACCACTTGAATAAATTCCTTCAAAGTCACTACCAAACCAAGTGAAAGCAGTAATGTTTTGAGAGAGAAAACAAGAGAAACTTTATTCTTTATCTTTCTGTTTATCATCATCTCTAATTTCCTTAGTTGTTCTAGCAGAGATATAGAGCGGACTGGCCCTGACAACCTGGAAACAGCATCAATTCACAAAGAACTTTTCCAAAAGTTGATACATGGTTCAGTCCATCTTTGGTAACTCTGTACCTACTTTCTGAAATAATATTTAAAAGATTAGACAATTCCCAGGCCAGCCCACAGATGCTCATGTTAACCCACAAACAGTAAAACTTTATCATATAAAAATAATGATCCTACCACAAAGTAACAACATTTAAGGTATTATGGGATAGAATCCTGCTTTAGGCCAACTGTTTTGCTTATATGTACAGACGTTCATAACCCAGAAAGTAGATATTAATGAAGGACAGAACTGTTACCAAAAATACCTAAAATACTACAAACCTGTCTGAGAATCAAGATATTTTTATTTTTAAAAAATTACAAAAAGAAATTTAAAAATAAAAACTTCCCCTATTCACCTAAAGACTGAAACTTCAGATTTTTTTTATAGTTGTAGTAACTTTATTAATCTAATTTGAGACAGTTTATAAAATATATTAAGATGTGTAGTATTCTCTTTAATAAGAAAAACTATAAAACTATAATACTCTCTTTTAAAAACCCTTAGAAATAATATTGTATTGGGAAGGATTCAAGATCCTAAAGGGGCAGGATTAGAGCTGCCACAGAAGCTGCACGGAGCCCCATGGAGAAAATCCATAGTCATTGTCCAGTGCTTTTGATGGTTCTCGGGGACGTTATAAAACTGAGTGACACTACTGCTCTGAGAGAGACAGATCACATACATATAACTTTTATTACAGTATACTTTTATAATTATCCTATTTTATTATTATTGTTATTAATCTCTTACTGTTCCTTATTTATAAATTAAACTTTATTAAACTTTAAGTATGTATATATAGGAAAAACATGGTATACATAGGGTTCAGTACTATCTGTGGTTTCAGGCATCCATTGGGGAGTCTGGAACATATCCTCACAGATAAGGGGGGACTACTATATAAAATAGAATCTATAGACTAACAGAAAACTATTTGCTTAGAAAATATAAGTAAGAAATAGAATCATTCATTTCTTTTAATTTTTTTCTTTTCTGGTTAATTATAGTGATGTTTCTTTTATTTCTGAATTTTTTTATGTTATGATACAGTATACTTTCTATACATGATCCTTGAAGAGTCTTATATTATAAAGCAAGGGTCCTAGTAACCATGGAAATGTTGGCTGTAAATTTATTCACTTTGTGATGTTAGAGAATATTTTAACTTTCAATAATCAACCATTAAATTCTGGTTGTTTCAAATCAATAAGTATCATTCTATCAACCATCTACACAAGAAAATTATGTACAGTGATTATTTAAATCAAAGTAAATAGCCTATAAAGACTAAGCACAAAAAATACTTTAAAGATTTTTCAAAATACTTTCAGCTTTTGAACATGATATTTTTGAAACTGCCTCAGTATATTTTATCCTAAAAATTTAAAGATCTAAATCATATCGAGGAGAAAACTGAGAGAAACTGTAGCTCCATATGAAGTTATATTTTAAGTATAAGCTATTATAATGTAGCTTTTGGATTTTAAATTCTGATTCAAACATTAATTACTATGATTTAAAAAATAGCAGTGTAAAGGGGAGTTTGGCAAAAATCAAGACTATGAATCTAGCTGGGTACAGACAAGAATCCAGATAGCTATTCATTAAATAGAGAAATTTTAGTATAGGAAACTGTCATATCTAAATTACAATTGTTATATCTAAATTGTCACTAATTAGCTATATACCATGGGTCAGCCAATTAACCTCTCTAGACCTCAGTTTTCTCATCTGTAAAATAAAGCGTTTTAGATTAGATGATCACTAAAGTTCCTTGCAACTACTTGAAAAAAAGTGTGACTATGATCTGTTCGTGTAAATTGGAAAATATTTGTGAGGGATTTGCTCACAGAAAAAAGTAAATAAAAGGCATTTTTATACAAAACACCAAAATGACCAAATAGGCTTCTTTTCTTTCTTTCTTTTTTTTTTTTTAAAAAAAGAGGCAAGTGCTTAATATAAAAACAAGATAGCTAAAAGCTACTTGGTACATTTAACAATTTATTTTATAAAATGATCATATTTCCTTTGGAAATTTAGCTGAATTTTGCAAAGACCTTAGATGTAAATTTGCACTGAACTGTAATCTACTCTGACTGCCATCCTAAAATACTTCTTTCTAGCTTACCTAGGAATTAATATGTTATATCTTTATAAAATGTCATAATTTACCAAGTAGATGCATTTTGAAAGAGTTTTTGAGGCGATCGCCACTGAGGTGGGGAGCAAGGAGGAGATTCAATCACAAGCCCGTAAAGGTTGAGAGGTCTAATCCAACTTTCCAACTAATACAAAATTTCTTTCCATAAACACTCATGAGAAGGAATATACTCAGCCAACAAAAGAAAGATCAAATTATTCCAATTCTTATCACACATTCAAATACAAATTTTGGATAAATAAAAGGATGGAAGAAAACTGTCACTTAAGTTAGCTTTCCTATATTTTTCTTTTGCTACTTATGAGATGGGTCTACTTTTGACTTACCTTATTACTCAGGCTACATAACTTCAGATACGCTTTGTTTTCTGAGTTATCTTTAGTTGCTACAGGCACTGCTATTTATAAAACCTCCCCCTCCCCTTTTTTTTAGCATTTTATTTTATTTTATTATTAGTTTCAAGTATACAGTACATTGGTTAGACACCTATATAGTTTATGAAACGATGCCCCTGATTACTCTGTCTTCCCTCTGGCTCTACACCTAGCCATTACATTACTGCTGACTGCATTCCCTATGCAGCGCTCCCCATCCCCGTGACCCTCTATCAACTACTAATTTGTACTTTAATCCTTCTTTGCTTTCTCCCAGCCCCACCACCTCTTCCCCTCTGGCCATCACAAGACTGTCCTCTATATTTGAGTCTGTTTTCAATTAGTTTCTTTTCGTTCCATAGATTCCACATATAAGTAAAATCACGTATTTCTCTTTCTCTGTCTGACTTATTTCACTCAACATAATAACCTCTAGGTCCATCCGTGTTGTTGCGAATGGTAGAATTTCATTTTTTTATGGTTGAGTAATATTCTATTGTATATATGAACCATAACTTCTTTATCCAATTGTCTGTAGATGGGCATTTAGGTTGCTTCGATATCTTGGCTACTGTAAATAGTGCTAACATGAACATAAGGATGCATAGATCTTTATGAATTATTATTTTGGTTTTCTTTGGATAAATAACCAGAAGTGCAATCACTGGGTCAAAAGGTAGATCTATTTTTAACGTTTTTAGGAACCTCCAACTGTTTTCAATAGTGGCTGTACCAGTTTGCAACCCCTCCAACAGTGTATGAGGATTCCTTTTTCTCTACATTCTCACCAGCACTTCTTGTTCTTTGATTTATTGATGATAGCCCTTCTGACAGGTGTCAGGTGATATCTCATGGTGGTTTTAATTTGCATGTGTCTGATTAGTGACCTTGAGCATTTTTTCATATGTCTATTGGCCATCTGTTTTTCCTCTTTGGAGAAATATCTGTTTAGGTCTTCTGTCCATTTTTTTTAATTGGATTGTTTTGTTGTTATTGTTGTTGAGTTGTATGAGTTCTTTATATATTTTAGATATTAACACCTTATCAGATGTATCAAAAGCGAATATCTTCTCCCATTCAGTAGGTTGTCTTTTTGTTTTGTTGATGGTTTCCTTTGCTGTGAGAAAACTTTTTAGTTTGATGTAGTCACATTTATTTTTTCTTTTGTTTCCCTTGCCTGAAGAGATATATCTGAAAATAAATTACTAGTAGCAATATCAGAGAGATTACTGCCTACGTTTTCTTCTAAAAGTTTTATGGTTTCAGGTCTTGAATTTAAGTCTTTAATTCATTTTGAGTCTATTCTTGTATATGGTATAAGAAAGTGGTTCAGTTTCATTTTTTTGCATGAACATATGCAATTTTCCCAATACTATTTATTGAAGAAACTGTCTTTACCCTATTGTATATTATTGCCCCCTTTGTCAAATATTAAATGAGTGTATAGATGTGGATTTACCTCTAGGCTCTCTATTCTGTTCCATTGATCAATGTATCTGTTTTATTCCAGTACAATGCTGTTTTCATTACTGTAGCCTTGTAGTATACTTTGATATACCACCAACTTTGTTCTTCTTTCTTAAGATTGCCATAGCTATTTGGGATCTTTTATGGTTCCATATAAATTTGGGGATTTTTTGTTCTAGTTCTCTGAAAAATGCCATTGGTATTTTGACAGGAATTGCATTGAATCTATAGATTGCTTTGGGTAGTATGGCCATTTTAATGATGTTGATTCTTCCTACCCATGAGCACGGTATGTACTTCCATTTATTTCTATCTTCTTCAATTTCTTTTTTTCAATGACTTATAATTTTCTGAGAACAGGTCTT
>NW_006431925.1:5390892-5457381 GCF_000325575.1 Pteropus alecto | reverse complement strand
ATAGGTGTGTGCTTATTTCTGGGCTCTCTATTCTGTTCCACTGATCTATGTGTTTGTTTTTATGCCAGTACAATGCTGTGTCCCAAAGATTTTGGGTTGTTCTGTTTTCATTTTCATTTATCTCAAGGTCTCTTTTGATTTCTTCCTTGATCTCTTTGTTATTCCATTTATTGTTTAGTAGCATATTATTTAGCCTCCATGTGTTTGTTTATTTTCCAGTTTTTTTCTTGTAGTTGATTTCTAGTTTCCTACAATTGTGATTGAAGGATAGCTGATATGATTTCAATCTTCTTAAATTTACTGAGACTTGTTTTGTGACCTAATATGTGGTCTAGCCTGGAAAATGTTCCATGTGCACTTGAAAAGAATGTATATTTTGCTGCTTTGGGGTGAAATGCTCTGAAAATATCTATTAAATCCATCTGGTCTGGGATGTGTTTTAGGGCCATTGTTTCCTTGTTGATTTTCTGTCTGGAAGATGTGTCCATTGGTGTCAATGGGGTGTCATAGTCCCATACTATGAGTGTATTACTGTTGATCTCTTTTATGTCAGTCGATAATTGCTTTATGTATATAGGTGCTAAGACCTTCCCCTTTTTAAAATATAAATAAGCATCTACTAAATTTCAAGGATTTAATTTGAGACTACAGAAATATATTTGAGCTTTTTAAAAAATAAAATGGATTATATCTGCAGCATAATTTTTATAAACTACTATGTTTTCAATAAGAAAATAAATTAACAAAGTTTTAATAATAGGCATAAGGGTTGTATGAAAGTGTCAATAAACACATTAATCAGAAAGTCAGATACCAGGGTTTTACTATTAATTCATAGGTTGAACTCAGCCAACATGCTTAACTTTTCTGTGCCTTTGTTTCCTCATCTTAAAGTGGTATAAACAGAGAATTTTAGGACTAGAAGATATCCTAGAGATTATTTTGCCCAACGTTCTTATTTTACAGATAAAAAAATAAATCTAAGAAATCAAATGATTTACCTAAAACTTATTCTGCAAAATAGGAACAATAAAAACAATCTTTGTCTGTTTTATAGAGGTTTTTGTTTTTTTTCCAAAGAGGAAATAAGATCAAGGATTTTTTAAAATAAGTAATTAAATAGTAGTATTACATTGAAAAAAAGTTATTTTAAAGAGAAGCTTGTATGTCATATCATGCAAGCCAAATTTAAAATTTCTCTCAATGAGCATAGCATGTTTATTCTTCCGACCAACTGCCAAGAAAACATTTGTCCATTTCTGAGGTCACCACATTCCAAAATGATCTGAACAAGTAATTTTAAAATATCTCTTCCATATCCCTAGATGACATAAGCAACATTAAATGGCTTTTTTTGCAAATTAAAGAAAAATTACTCACTAGTAAAACTAAGCATAAAAACGTGGTTAAAATACAATTTAAGAATATACAAATGACTAAAAATATAGGCTAAGAAGTGAGTAGAAAAGAAATCACATCTGTCATTTAAATAGATTAATTAAATTTCTACATTTTAGTGTCCTGTGCCTTGTTCCTGTTAAGTAGATCTGTCATCTACAAAGCTAAAGAGAAAACAATAAATTTACTGACATAAGTGTCTTCCTAGTGAGAACTAAATAATGCGGTTTTACCTATAACTACTTTTAACACAAAAGATTTAGAGAAAGATTAAGAAATACATATATGAGAATAGAAATGATGTAGTTATAGGTGGGAAATTGGCTTGAAGGTTGGGGAAAAAAATAAACACATAAAACGACCTATTTCCCATCTCATCTTCAGCATTTTCCAACTTCCTAAACTATATAATTACTTCAGAAGTACCCAAAAGACATCTAAGAAACCTGAGATCACTAAATTGCAAAGAAATAGAAAAACAACCTGAATTTTATGCATTTCATTAAAAGACTATTAAATAAGCAGCTGTTCCTTTATTGTCATTTAAGCACATTGGTCATTATATCTAGGCTTGTTCACAACAACCTTGCACCCTGATGTGCAAGTGGATATAGCAATGTTATACAGAAGTTGTTCTTGCCTGAATAAGTATCTTCTATCTTCATATTTATCTTATAACAGATCACGTATTAATTCGCATGCTTAAAGCCAGAGTATAAATAAGTGGGTGCAGAGAATATAATCATTATGGATTTTAACCCTAACTCAGAAATTAATACCACCATTTACATGTGCCAAGCACTACTCTAGACACTGAAGATATTGCAGTAAACAAGAAACCTGAAGTTCCTGCCCTCAAGAAGTGGGGATACCAAGACAATGAACAAACTAAGTAGCACATCACTTGTAAACTTGATAAAAACCATCTTCCTAGACCTAGTTTGCTATCTACAAAACCTGAAAACTGATATTATTTAGGGAAGTATCTTCATATCCTTCTCAAACAAAAATTATACCAAAAACCTATAATTCAATAAGACTTGTACTCCAGTTTTCTCTGATCTATCCCTGCCTCCAGTGGCACATACATAATAGAACGTTGTCCAAAACAGGAGGTATAAGCCATGCCATGAACTAGAAGAAAAATAATTGGATCATGCATGGTAAGACTCAATATAAACCTGTGCTCCATACAGAAACCAACTCTAGTTAGTAAACCTAGTGTTCTCAAATACGATGATAATGATAAATATGTTATTTGGAACATATTTTCTTTGCCTTAGTTTCAGGATCAATGTCCAGAAAAGTCATTTTTATTTCAAATATCATGACTATCAGTTTAAAAATCTTTGTCATCAACTAGACTAACGTTAATCAGATTGTGAATTTCAAGTCACATTTGAAAATGAGAATTTTTTTCTCTTCCAATTGAAGAAATAATTTTATACGATATGATAAATGTATACTTTTGCAAAATTGCATCAAAACAGGCATATAGTCTGATGTTTGATTCTTGTATTTAAAACAGCAATTTAGTTATGAGTATACAAATAAAATTAAAGGTTTAAGTTCTGACCAAGCTACTCTGGCATCAGAAAGCAAGACTATCTGGATGTAAGAAATTAAGTCCTTGAATCAAGCATACCCTCAGCAATTCTGAAACATTAATATACAGGACAATGAGTCAGAGTAAAGAAATACACGCAGATTTCAAACATAAAATGTAACTTAGCTAATGGCCTGAATCAATCAATCGATATCTCCTCTCTCTCTCAACTCCCCAATCAATGACACATGGGAAAATAGAAATAGGAGTGGGCAGGAAAGACCTACATTGAGAAAACTTAGGCTAAAACTTGGGCACAAACCAAAAAATCGAAAGAAATGTGTACTAATGATAGAGCCACACTGTCTCTCCTTTAAGGGCAGAGGACAAGTTTTATTCACTTTTGTATTTTCAGGCCATGTACATATAAACCCATGTACATACAAAGACATAATAAATGTCTTTAAAAAAAAACAAACAAACAAACATAGAGAAAGTCAAAAGAGTCCTTCCACATCCTTCCCCCCGCCCCAGAACTACTAACCTTTTGGCACCACAGCCCACATTCTTTCTATATAATGTACTCCCTTTCAATAACAATTACCTCCATCCCCACTGTCCCATTCCTCTTTCATCACCCCCCAAAAGAAGCAGAGGCATAGCTACACACACACACACACACACACAACAAAAGCTCAGAGTACATTTTAATGATTTTATGAAGATGAGCTACATAAGTGAGCTGTGAAGAAACCTCAGGGATGACTAGTTAACACTCCTCAGAGAAGTTCTTTGAACCAGGAATCTTTTTAGGCATGTGACAGATAATTGGCCTAACATAACCTAAGCCCAGAAGCAAAAATCTGTGAATTGACAAGTCATGTGCTCCAAAATCAGACATTTAAAAGCAAAAATGTTTTGCTGTAAAAATAAGAGCCTGATTGTTCTTGCCTAAATGGACGGCTGCTCCCCATCCACTGGCAGTGTGAGCCACATAAGTCCCTATTCGCAAGGTCAACACAGCTCTGACAAACTGGATCTGGATGCATTTAAATTGCCAAATAATTGTGGCAGCAAAGCTCTGTACATAAAACTTTCACCAATACTCCTAAATTTGTCCTCTACTTTTTGTAACAACTTAAATCACTGAAATTTGTCAAGTGACACAGTCATTCATAGAAATATGAAACACTTAAAATCAATACTGACAGTTATTGGGTGCTCTGTAGATCCTGGGTTCTACACTAGGCAGTGCTTTAGGCATGAATACCATAGGAGAAGCTGACTTGTCTACTTATCTCCATCAAACTGAAAGAAAAACCAACTATCTGAAGTAACGTGTCTTCCCTCTTTTAAGAACTACTCATTTTAAGTTTATTTTTATACTCAATTCCATGGATCCTATCACATTTTAAAAACTATTTGAGTTTAGTTAAATAAGAAACTTTCTGAGCTATGACTGATTCAGTAGTAGTATTTTTGCCTAAAGGCCTATGTATAATACCTTATGCTCCAAAATAGTAAGAAAGGATTTTTATAAGATACCTTCATCCTGTATTTTGAAAATGCTGGGCCTCTGTTCTCTCTCCGAAAAACTATCTGTGGCAACGATCCAATTTCGTACTGGGTAATTATAGAATAACTAAAATTTTTGATATGTTTCTATTTTAAAAAAATTTAAGAAACTGGTTCTCCAAGAATATACAATGGGGAAAGGATAATCTCTTCAATAAAAGGTGTTGGAAACAAATGGACAACCACATGCAAAAGAATGAAACTGAACTCCTATCTTATGCCATACAAAAAAGTCAACCCAAAATGTATTAAAGAATTGAATGTAGACTTGAAACTGTAAAACTCTTAGAAGACAGGAGGTAAGCTCCTTGACATTGCTCTTGGTAATGATTTTCTGGGTTTAACACCAAAAGCAAAGGAAACAAAGTAAAAAATAAACAAGTGGAACTACCCCAAACTAAAAAGCTTCTGCACAACAACAAAAATCAATAAAATGAAAGGGCAACCTACTAAATGTGAAAAAAAATCTGCAAATCATCTATCTGATAAGGGGTTAATATCCAAAACACATAAAGAACTTATATAATTTAAGAGATTTTTAAAAATCTGATTTTTAAAATGGGCAGAAGAACTGAAAAGACATTTTTCCAAAGATATATAAATGGCCAATAAGTACACAAAAATGTGTTCAGTATCATTCACTCATGTTAGGGAAATGCAAATCAAAATCACAATGAGATATCACTTCACACCTGTTAGAATGGCCATCATCAAAAAGACAAGAGATATTATTGTCTTGTTGATATTATCAACGAGATACAAGATAAGTATTGAAGAGGATGTGGAGAAAAGAGGGCCCTCATGCATTGTTGGTAGGAATATAAACTGGTGCAGCCACTATGGAAAACAGCATGAAGGTTCCTCAAAAAATTGAAAATAGAACTACCATGTGACTCAGTAATCCCACTTCGATGTATGTATCCAAAGAAAATGAAAACAGGATATCAAAGTGATAGCTGCACTCCCATGTTTCCTGCAGCATCATTCACAACCAAGATATGGAAACAACCTAAGTGCCTGTCAATGGATGAATGGATAAAGAGGTGTCATAAATATACAATGGAATATTATTCATCTATGAGAAAGAAAGAAATCCTTGCATTTGTGACAACATAACATGGATGGACCTTGAGGGTATTATGCCAAATGAAATAAGCCAGAGAGAAGAAGACAAATACTGCATGGTATCGCTTATATGTGGAATTAAAAAAAAAAAAAGCCAAAGTCATAGAATTAGAGAGTAGAAAAGTGGTTGTCAGGGGCCAGGATGTGGGGAAATAAGGAGAAGTTGCTAAAAGGATACAAATTTTCAGCTATACGATGATTTCAGTATGAGAATCTATTGTAAAACATGATGATCACAGTTGAGAATACTGTATTGTATAACTGAAATTTACTGAGAGCAGAACTTAAAGGTTCTCACTAAAAATTGTTTAAAAAGAAAAGAAACTAGTTTTCAAAAAACAGTGCAATGTAAAGGTACCTAGAAAAACATCAAATTCACAAAGACAAGAATTTGGTTCACTTAGCACCTACACACATCTATGCACATTCATAATCCATGCTTTATTAATTAATATATACATATTATACATCCAAAAACAGTGCTATCTCATATACAAAAATGCTCGGCACAATAATTTTTTAAATAAAGTTGTTCAAACTTCAACCTCCTTTAATGGGAGAATAGTTAAATGAAGTATCATCAATGAACAAACTGGAGGAGTTGCTGTGCACCCAAGGATAGAATTGAGACTCAGCACCCTTTCCTCACCCAGGCCAGGTGCCCCTGCCTATTCCTCCTGGTTAAGATGGGTTCAGCCAAGATCATCACAGTCCCTCCAGTGCAGCCTCCACTGCACAAACACCAGGTTTGAGTGGCAGATCCTGTTCACTTAGTGCCAGCATCCTGACTCCTCTGTCTAGATATAAACTCCACATTCAACCTACCAGCAGGAGAGCAGCATGAGGGTACTAATCAGGCTCAGGATTCCTATCTCTGCTTCCTACCCCTGGAATTGCACAGATACCTATGAAGACCAGCAGCAGAGACACCCCCACAAAACCCATTGGTGAAACAGCTGAGTGAAGTATTTCAGACTGAAACTCTCAAATCAAATCTTCTCCCAGAGCCAGTTCTGCCCCCAGAGTCGCCTTCATTTGAATTGGATTTGCCTCTGGTAACCCAGTGATTCCTTGAGAACCAGATGCCACGTCTGAGTCAGACTGAACTCCCTCCATACAGGTGTTTTCCAAAGGGGGAAACAGGACAGTTCACAGAAACCTCAATATCCATCCGGGGCTCAGACAATCCCTTGAGACACACTGAAACTCCCTGATCTAAGCACAATAGAGGGACGCCAAACGGCAAGGTACTAAGGAGATCTCCCCTCACCATTCTGCAGATGACAACTCCCCTGGGACTCTGACACCACAACAAAGGAAGCAGCCTTCTCCCAAGTGAAAACATTAGAGAACTATAAGAAAGGAACATTCTGGGAACTGAAAGACTTCTAAACACTGAAGGACAAGCATGGGAGCAAGGCCAGGAACATGACAAGGAAAATCAGCACTTCCCTTTAGTAAAAAACTAGGCTCTGGCCCCAGCACTGAGTTAGCTGGGGGCCTACTAACATTGTGTTCTCGTACTCCTCCTTCCTTGGAAGATAAAAAAAAGGCTTGTTTTCTCTGACTCCTCCTAAACTAAAATAGAACTATAAATGCGTGGGCATTCATATAACTTCAAAACTCATTCTAAAAGCAATTGCAAAAGAGAAGTCCTAAAAGTGAAATAATCAAAGATAATATCTATGGAATAAGTAAGTATATTATGCTATTTTCATCTCTATATTATTCCCTACAATCGCAAAGCTAGTGTTATCCATGTGACATGCCACAAAAAAATCTGTACTGAATACAGAAATAAGTGAAGGAATGAACAAAAGAAGAAATAAGCAACTCCACTTAGAATAAAATGTGTCTTGGCAAAGAGCCAAATCTGAAGAAGTTTCTAGATCTATAGCACTTACTTAGAGATGGTGACGAAGAGAAGCAGACAGTGGCATGTTTCAAAAAGGCCATGATTTAAGACTCTCATATGCCACATACATATGGGTGGTGAGAGGAACCACCTAAACCATGGCAAAATGAGCCTAACTCTGTGGCCCACATCGTGCTTCCTGAGGGCACAAGGAAGAGGGAGTCTACTAGTCTTTGCATCATATATGTATCTCTAATAAATATTAGGATGAAAATTATTTCACCAGTAAAACACATAGTTTTATTCAACAACCATTATGAACAACTTCCCTAAGCATTATTTTGAATGACAACACTTACTTGGAGATATATACATATATTTTGTTTGCTTGTTTATAACAAAATATATTATTTTCCATTTTTTTCAAAAGTAAAAATCTCATAACTTTATAGTCCCATTTCCTCTATGTATTTATCTGTAAAGTATTTCTCAGTTCCTTCTTGATGGAAGATATAATTATAAGTGTTCATTATTATTCACATGAGCCAAGAAATGTTAGCCAAATTTTCATGTCACACATAAATACATATCACTAAACTTAACCTCCATCTAGATATGAAAAACAGCTTTTAGAAAGATGTGACATTAATTACCCAAAATACAAATATTTTTAAATAAATGCTAAGAGAAAACTTGACATTTTGTGAATTTTAAAAAAATCTTTCTGAAGCTTTGCTACAGAGAGAATTCTTCCACACATGAGCTTCTGAAAACATTAACAATGAAAATGCCAGCTAATTTTGCTAAGCGAGAATAGTGTATATTGTTAATACTTCAAATGTAAAAGATAAATAATGTTCTTAGAATTCAATAGCTTCACAAATATTTAATTGATTCACTTAACAAATATTTACTGTGTAGCAACCATATTTGCTAGGTATTTGTTTAAAGTTCTGGGAATTTAGAAGTGAATAATAGTCAAGATCTTACTACCAATCCCATGTAACTTTTACTCTAATGGATGGAAACTATCAATAAACAAGTAAATATAAAAAAATGTCAAATCATAGGGTTCTGATAAAAATAAAACAAGATGAGATGATTGTCACAGCCAGCTCCTCTGGGGTGACATTTAAAGTGAGACCTGAATATCAAGAAGGGACAGACACTAAAGATCCAGATAGAACAGCAAGCTGAAGGGCCCGAGATGGGAATGAACTTAGGGTATTTGAGGAAAAGGAAGAAGTAAGTGTACTTTGAGCAAGGGTAAGCATGGTAGAGATGAGGTAAGTAGAGGTCAGGTTAGGTAGAGCTTGCTAAAATATAGAGTTTGGATTATAATCTCTAAAAGATACAGACTCTTCTTGTAAATATAACCACTATCAATATTATCATCATTACAGCAAAATTTTCAATAATAATTTATTGAAATCATCAACTATATTGCCAGTGTTCAAGTTTCTATGTATCATTTCTTTAAAAGCTTATTGATTCAAATCAGTATCCAAATAAGGTCTAAATATTGCAATTAATAAGTTTCTTCATCTTTTTAATCTATAGATTATCATTCCTTCACTTTTTCCCTTGCAATTTATTTGCTGAAAAACTAGGTTATTTGTCCTATAGGATTTTCCATATTCAGTATTTCCTGACTGCATCTTTACAATGTTACTTTAACGTGTTCCTCTGTCTCCTATATTTCCTATAAATTGGTAGTTAGATATAGGGGTTTAATCAAATTCAGGTTCAAATTTCTAGCAAGACTACTCCAGTTGATGTACTCCAATCAGGAGGTGATATAAAGTGTTCTCATAGATAGATAGATAGATAGATAGATAGATAGATAGATAGATAGATAGATGGATGGATGGATGGATGGATGGATGGATGGATGGATAGAGAGTGAGGGAGGGAAGGAGGGAAACATAGGTATAGATATAGATATAGATACATAGACAGATATCACATAGCTTTAGATCGATTATAATACTTCATTAGGAGTTGTGAAATGCTGATATTATAACTCTGTTATTCCTTTATTTATCAGCTGAAATACTTCTGTAAAGAAAAAATTTCCTTCATCAACTATGTGGTTAACAGCATAGGAAAAAACAAAAACAAAAACAGAATACTTGATTCACTTTATTTTCAAGTTTTCCAAACAATAAGTTGGTTGCCTGGCATGGATATTTTGAGCAGTGAAGTTTTTAAAGATCACTCAGAGCATTGTTTGAAGAATAGAGTAATATATAAGAAAGCAAGAGTGAAATCAGAGAGACTTCTTAGTAGGCTCTTATAGTATTCTAAGTAAATGATGATGGGTTGTACCCGGATGGTAGAGAGATAAAGAGAAGTAAACAGATTTAAAATATACTTTGTAAAGTCTAGAGGACTTGTTGATAGATTGTATATAGAGAATAAGGTAAACAAAGAAGTCAAGAATGTGTCCTAGACTTTTGGCCTGAGCAATTTGGTTTATGGGAATCACTGACAGAGAAGCAGATTTAGGAAACAAAATCATCTAAAAGCAGATTTAGGAAACAAAATGATGTGGATGAAATTAAAACAATATTTACCAAATCTTTATTACTGTTTTTCTTTATCCTGAGCGAAAAATAATTAAAATTTTCAGGAAGTTAAAATAAAATAGTTTTATGGTCTTTTTCTATAAATAATACTTTTTGCTGAAATAAAAACACTGGATAAAATAAATGTCTTTTTTCCGTAGATAATTTATTTTCTCACCTTTCCCCCATATATACTGACAAAGGATAAGCTGGGTGAAAAAAAATTAAAGAATAACAAATATTACTTTAATCCAGATCGATTACCAATCTTTCATATCAGCTGATAGATCATCACAAATACGAGGGATACACGATCAGCCAGGATACAGAAAAAGAGAAACGAAGCTCAAAAACATTAACCAGTTAATTAGGATTAATCAATTAATCTTGGGGGAAGAGAAGAACTCCAGTTCATCTTTTAGAAGCTAATTTTCCATTCTCCCATTTCTAAGAGAGTACTAATAATTCAAATTGTCCTGTTAGGCTTCCCTTGCTTCTCCCTACAAAGAGGGAGAATATGGAAGATTTAAGAGAGAGGGAGAGAAAAGAGCCTAATCTCAACATATTACCAATAGCAACAAAAATAATTTATATTACTTTCTAAATGACGAGATTTCTAAAGATGTTACCTAAAGTTTCATACAAAAAGGAATATTGGATTTGTCACAAATCATTTCTGCATATATAAAAATTTTAGATTGTTACCCCACTTTGATAATATACATTTACAGAATATCTGATTAACTAATGAGAAAAAAATGACAAACCACTCCTTCATAATGAAACATTCATATATGTATTATATCTATGAATAAATTGAAAAAATGTTATTGATCTCCATTAAGTCTTAAAACTATATTTATGTGTAAATATAGCTTATTTAGTAGTAAGTAGGTTCTTGGTTAGAATGTCCTTTTTAAAAATATTCAAACGATAGCTCTGGGTTTCATTTCCCAACATCAATACTGGCTCTGTTAATTAGACTCTACTAAGTACTCAGAAGCAATAAAAAGAAACAGTTCTGCTAACTAGAAAACAAACTACAAAGTGAGAAAATAGGATAAAAATAAATGTAATTCCAAACTTTACAAATGCAGATCAAATATCTCAATAATTAAAGAAAGAAATATCCTAGACTATAGAAAACTGTTGAAAGGAAGGAGTCTGAGTTCATTTACAAAAGCTTAAAAGCTATTATGTCTGAAGAATTAAAAAGATTCCATAAGATCTTCAACATAATATACACATTAAAATATTTGAAATAATTCTATTATCCCATGTACATTTTAAAATATTTTTGAATTCTGATATATAATTACATTTTATTTTACTTTTAAATGCTTTTCTTGACATTTCTTTTTAAAAAATAAGTGCTTTGTATTTGTGTTTTTCTTACTCAGACTAATCATGAATGTTTTAATGCAAATCAATTACATCAAACATCTTCATAGATGATAAATTATATTCTGAATATCAATTATTCAAAAATGTAGTCAGAAGGTTTACAAACTGCTTGTTTAAACACAGAATGTACAAATTTCAGACAATATATTTATTAACATCATTTGTAATACAAAACAGGTCCTTTATATTCAGTATATGACATAAGGCTGCCTGACTCACATAGCCTGAAATTCCTTTACTTCTCCATCTTAAAGATTACATATTTTTCTCATATCCACTTCATACCCACTGCCTACATCTTGGTAAAAGTTTTCCGATGTTTCTTCTTTCTCATTCTCCTTATCTAGATGCTAAGCCTTCCCTAAAATAAATGACAGGGTTTTTTTTTTCTTTATTAACCTTCTAATATATCATCCTTAACCTGGGTAAGGTGAGAAACACAGAGTTATGGCCTACCCTAACAATAGTGAGGCATGTATTTTTCATTCCCTTAAACTTTCTGATTGCTATTTCTTTGACTTCTTCTCAAAAATACTCTGCTTAGTTCTACACTCACCTGTAAGAATTAGTATAATACAGTTTCTAAGGAGTTGGTTAGAACGTCACCCTATTACTTTAAATAAAGTAAAGAGATATGCAGACCCAGAATTTCAAAGATCATCTGATCCTGAGAAAAACTATTCTCGGTATTTTAGGTTGATTAGTACCAGGAACACAGCAGATTGTCATGGTAATGTGGTTTTGGCTATTGCATGTTAGAGCAGTGGTCAGATTAAGGAACTCTGTGGTATTAACTTTTTAAAAATTTAAGAATGTTTAATATGGAGATAGCATAGAACTTGAAGACTCAATATTTTTATTTTGGAAATACGTTCTTGGTTCCACTGACCCTATCTGGCAGAAAGGACTCACTCTGGCATTGAATTGATGGGAGAAATAAAACTTCTCTATGCTTTACATCATTACAACCTGAAAACGTATCCAAAGTACAGGGACAGGCTAGCTCCACACTACATAAAAAGATTTTACTAAAGTGGCAGTGTCACTTAATACTTGCTAAGGTAGCTCCTGTTGACCTGGGTCCTTGTACAGGATCTTAGGTTCTCATCAAGGAATTTACAGCAATGTACTCTGAAGACCACCAACCTAGATCTGGAAGGGCTGCAGCACCCTCTGAATATGCAGCACTGGGGGACTGACTGGCTCCTCTGAGCTGAAACATGTCAGTGGCTGACTGATTGGGATATAATCTGTGCACTCAAAACTGAGATGTTTTGAGTGAGAGGAAATCTATTGCCAACCCCCACAGATACTGCTCCCATCAGAAAAACAAAAAAATTCCCTTTGAACCATATATCTTTCCATTTCTTAAAGGAAATTCAGCTCCATTATAATCTTATGGGACCACCACCATATATGCAGTCTGTCATTGACTGAAACATTGTTATGCGGCACATGACTATAAAGCTTTGAGAACATATAAAGAAGGTACCATCTCTATTTTTGAAAAGGATCTGAAATATCAAATAGTTAAATGAGTTGCCCAGAGTCTAATCTAATTACCTACTTTTGAAATTGAGAAAAGTAAATTCTACTGAAAAGGGAAAAGTAGAGTGAAGTCAGCATAAGTAGTAACAGAACTAGAACCTGAGTCCAGCTTCCTTTCAACACAAAGGACTAGAAATGGGGAGTCAGCATGAATTCCAAATTCCATTCTTAGCTCATATTATAAATTTGACTGGATTGTGGATAAAATTCAGAATAAATTCTGGGGTTGCTCTTTTCTGAGGAAGGCTAGAAAAAAAGACAGTGTTATTCCTGAATGTTATCTGCAACAGTGGATAGTTATCACAGTGCTGACTACGTGACTATAAACTTTTGGAGCACGTGGCATTTCCAGGAATTCAGTCTCTCAGCTGCCCAGTTATAAGCTCCCATTTGACAACATTTGAGCTTCTCATGAACAAAGTGTTCTTTGTTCATCTACCTTAGGGTCTAAATATTACTTAGTAAATATTTTCATTAAATAATTAAATGGAAGAAGGGAGAAATTATAATAAAAAAAAGTTGAGTAGTCTATGGACAAAGCTAAATAAGTGAAAATTAATGTGAACCTAACAATATCCATTTTAAAAGTGATGATAAAACCCAGAGGCAAAACAAACAAACAAACAAACAAACAAACAAACAAACCACCACAAAAAGAGTAATATGTCTAAGTCAAAATTATTATACAAGCTAAGGATGGAATTTGGAATTCAAACTGGCTCTCTCGATTTCTAGTTTTTTGCATTGAATGTCTACATTTCTTATCCTCTTCTTTGGATTTTCTACTTTTTAACTTTCCATGTTACATTGTGGACTGTTTCATCTAACCTATCTTCTGGTTCACAAATTTTTTTTTTTTTCAGTTGTATCTAATCTGATGTTAAACCTAATGACTAAATTTTAAATAGTACATTTCAGGTTTTAGAACTATTTGGTTCTTTTTTAAATCTGCTAGGTAATTTTTTCTAGTTACCAGTTCCTTGGTAAATTTTCATTCTTAGCATTATTTCTTTCAACATAGCAAGCTTAGTTACTTATAGTCTATGTCTAATAATTCCAGTATCTTACCTTCACTGAGTTGATATCTATTGTCTGTTGCATCAGCTAGCTCTTACTCATGGTGTCTCTTGTTCTTTTATGCCTGACTACCTTTGCCTGCATGTTGGACAATGTACTTGAAAAAATTTATTTGAAAAAATAAACTATGCATTGGATGATAGCATCCTCCTCCATAAAGAACTTTCATTTGCTTCTCTTAGAGCTACCAATCCAAAACTGTCTTAATCCAAGGTCTAGACGTAAAATTCCCTGATCTAGCAGATGATGGAAGTAGTGCTGCAAGTTCTTAGGAGGGCGAAGCTAGCGTTGGTTCACTTTTATTCTAAGAGCTCACTATTTTGTGGTTCCAGCTCAGGGTAAGGGCAAACTCCTCTTGGAAGACTCCAGGTTTTAACTTATACCCCTCAGTCTCGTGAGGCATCTGAAATCAGAACTCAGCTTCAAAGCTGCTAGGCTACGATCAGTAAACACCCTTATAGGCTACAATCAATAAACATCCTTAGGACAAAAGTAGTTTAAGAGAATGGGCTCATTTCTATTAATTCTCATCTTTTCATAGATGCTTCTAATAATTTGTTTTGCATACTTTATCCAACTTCTTTAGTTGTCCTTAGCAAGAGTATTTGTCCAAATTACCTTGACTGCCATTATATAAACAGAATCTTGTTTGTTCTAAGTCATTAAATCTGTAAACCTGGAATAAAAGGAAATGTCCTTAACTTACTAAAAGGATCCACAGAAATCTATAGCAAATATCATATTTAATAGTGAAAGAGAAGAAACATTGCCATCAATATCATATATGAGACTATTTAAAATTCTGGTGATGCTAGACAATGCAACAAGAAAAGTAAAGTAAAGAGGTTATAAACACTACAAAAGGACAACCTAGCCAGAAATTCTACTGAGAAGCTATTGGAATAAATAACACTAAGATGGCCAAATACAAAAAAAAATTCATAAAAATCAAGTTCCTAGAAAACAGCAATTGCTAATTTAAAAGAAAAAAAATGTATATGCATACATGCACATGCAAAAAGATTCCATTAATGTGGAAATAATAAGAGTTTAGATGTAGTTAAAGTAATATGATGTTTTAATCTTTGAGTTCCACTAAATATAAAGCACTCATACATTTAAATGTAGGTTTCTGTGTTATAGATCATTTATAAAAGGGTAAGTCTTTGGAATATTATTAAGCTTGACCAAAATAAATAAAGTGCTATTTATTTTGTGTTTGTTTAACTTGCAAATTATCTAACTCCCTTACTAGATCATACAAGAGGGTAGGGATTGTGCCTGTTTTGTTCATTATTTCATTTTCTGCATATAGTGCCTGGTATATAGGAGGTAAGATATACGTATTTGTTGATAATATATAAGTAAATGAACTCATTCAATTTCTGATTCTTCAATTCCTTAATGCTTTTAATTTTGTATAAAGTTCTACATTAATTAAAGGTCACCTTTTATATAATCAGTTTAATAAAAGGCTACCAAAATCTCAAATATGAAATCAGATAATAAATAAATAATGTTTGGCTTTCCAGTGGTTTTAAAAACAATTTGAAAGAATGATATAATAGATATATCTAGTGATAGCAACAATGACATCTCACAAAAAAAGAGGGAGGGGTAGAAACCAACCATGTTAGTTACTGCAAAGTAATACCACTCAAAGAGGAATAAGGAGAATAAGAACCCCTCACTTAACGATCATTAGACAGTTTTTACTTTCTCAACCACAGAGCTGTCTCCAGAATCTCATTATAACTGATGCTTTTGCAAGTTTCTCTGTTCACAGTAAACCTAGATCAGATTTCCTACAGGCTTTATAAAGACACTTTCATGTTCTAAGATGGTTCTAATATAATACTTTATGCATCTACTCGGTAAATACTTTTCAAATAAATCTATCAAAAATTTTACAGCACAACACAGGAAAAGAAATAAGCCCATTTAAGTAGCTATCAGTTTCCATTTCCTCACTTGGGTTTAAGGAAAATAAATATCAAGTAAAAAGCACCTGAATCCACTAAAAATACAAGTGTTTTAAATGCTGTGATACAAAGTAGTCAAAAATACTAGCTTCCATTTTTCCCTCTTATAACAAAACTTGGATTTCAGCTGACAACTGCTATAATAGGTTTCAGCCCAAAGAAATTTAGAAATAGACAAGTCAGAAACTCCTTAAAAATAAATTAGGGTTTATAATGGAAATACTGACAGATGCTTCTTTATAATAATGCCTGGTGAGACTACTATATTTTAAAATGACTACATCACAACATGTACGCAAGCGTGGAATATTAAAATGCAACAATGCTTAGCTTATAATTAAATCATGATCATGAATAGTTCAGTAAAATATGTTATAAAGAAAGGGTGATGTGACAGGAAAATATACTGAGTTAAAATATAATGCAAGTAAGGATTTATTAGAACTTGCCATTTAAAAAATTCAAACAAGAGGAAATATCAACATAAATCCTACGAAGACAAGTTAAGAAGGACAAACTCAGTACGGCCTAAAGCCAGACTTCCAAAGTGACTGGTATATACCATAATTACTTACGAAATCATGACTGTCATAAAATAATCATACACTCCTAGATTAAGGCCAAAATATAAATTTTAATATATATATATATATGACTTTTTAAAAAGTCTTAGTATTCCAGCTTCTAGAATCTTTGATCAGCTGCTCAGCTTTCTGCTGCTGCTGCTTTTCTGCTATTATACCTCATGTTGTCTTTGTCGTTGACATTACAAGCCACCATTTCCATCGTCCCCTGCTTTTGAACTCTCTACACCTATACTACAACATATATTGGTTGCCAAAGAAATGTGGGGCTAAAAACCCAGCATAAACAATTCTACCACCATCAAAGAAATATGGTAAGCCTTCGTTACTGAGAAGCTAACACTGAAAAATCAACTTCATGTTTCAAAGTGAAGTAGAAATCCAGGAGCATTACACAGATGACTTCTTCATTATAAAGCCATATGCAGGCCTCAATACATAGCTCATGATACTGGTGCACAGTTCATCTTAAAACCAATAATTTATAATGAGTTTTCTTAAATGGCATGATTATCTCTAATTTCATCTAATGAAAATACTGGATTTGTCTATTAGCATGGGTGTGTTCTAGTGGGTTACTTACTAATTCAGTGGTCCTCGACAAGGGACAATTTGCTCCCCAAAGGATATTGGGCAATATCTGGAGACATATTTCATTGTCATGAGTAAGGGGAAGAATGCTACTGGCATCTGATGAGTATTCATAGCCACAGAGCTGCTAAAAATCTTACAACGTACGGGACAGCCCCCCACTCCCAAGAATAACCTGGCCCAAAATATCGATAGTGCCACTGTTGAGAAACCTTCTACTAACTCCTCTGTTTTCTTACCAAGAAGCAATTCCCCATAGTTTCCCTTATCTGGTCTCAAATGAACACTCAAACCATAAACCAAAAATTAGAACTGAATTTCAGACAAGTGGAGAGTGAAGTATACAGATTACCTTCAAGCACAACTGACTCATTCATCCATTCAACAAATATATCAGGAATTGTACTAGGCATTGGGGATACTGTGGTGCCCAAGAAAGATAAGATTTGTTTTCATGTAGGTTATGTTCTACTGATTCTCAGGTTGAAGGACTCTTCAAACTAAATAAAAAACCTTCAATGCTTGACATATTCTGGAAAACTGATGTAGCTATGCACACAGTTCCCAATAATAGAGCATTCACTCTATTTTTGGAAATGTCTTTATTTCAATGAACCAAAATAACCTTCCCTGTAGTTTTCACCCTCTGATCATAGTTCTGCTTTGTCGAGTCATAAAGAACAAATTCCTTTTCCAAATGACAGACCTTTATACATTTAAAGACAGCTATCATGCATCTCCAAATTTTGTATCCTAGAAGCTAAAATAATTCCACCAGTGCCTCTGACAGCTATTCCAAAGACATGATCCTTAATATTGGAAGGAAATGAGTAAAAATACTAAGATTTTTTAAGAATTTAGGCTATTAATTAGTAATTGGTAAATTTTCTTGAACTATCCTTTTCAAACACACAATATTGATTTTAATAAGAAAGCATATAACATTTACTAACATCCATATACAAAGCAATATCATTGACAGTTTGAATTCATTATCACATTTAATTACCATAACAATCCAATGAAGTACATAATATTTTCAATAATTTGGACATGAAGAAATCAGGCTCAGAAAGAACAAAGGAATTCATTCGAAGATCATATCTTTTCTTAAGCTCATGTACTTTTCACTATATCATGTTACCTAAAAATGGTGTTGGTTTTCACATGTTAACTCAATTATTGACCTTTCATTATTTCTATAAACCAGTTTTATAATGAAGCTAAAAATCAGGTAGTTTATGCTTACATAAAGAACACTGTTCTAACAAAAAAAGCATTCTAATATCAAATGCCTTTCAATAGGAATATATATATATATATATATTCTTATTCTACATACATAACTCCCCATACAGATACACTGAATTCTGCTTCATTAGCAAATTCTATGTAATATCTTCTTTCTTGAGTTGCTATTTATTAAGAAAACAATTTAACTGAGAAAGACATTTATTTAAAATTTAAGTACATATTAGCTATATTGAAATAATATACAATGCTAGAAATTCTTAAAACTCATTTATAAGAGTCAGGTAGTATAATATAATGGCAGGAATTAATAAAACAGACTGGATTTGTAGTACCAAACAGCTTCTAAATCTCTCTGGGTCTCTGTGTTCTAACATAAAAATGGAAAAAATAATATTAGAGTACTATAACAGGCTCTGAATTGGTCTCTCTTCTTCCATTCTTCTTGCCCCTTTCTTCCCACTCCATATCTTTCTATTCTCTACACATACCATGTTGGTCCTTTTAAAACAAAAATCATAGCTTGTCACTCCATCGCTCAAAAACCCCAATAGCTTTTATTCTATTTGGGAAAAAATCCAAAATCCTACCATAGCCTGTAAGATCCTAGATGATCTAGTTCCTGGCTTCTTTGCTCAATTTTTGTACTTGCTCCCTCCACTTTGAATGTTCTTACTCCCAAAGACCTGGATGGCTCACTCTCTTTACTTCTATTAAAGTATGTTTTAAATAACACCATCTCAGATAACCTTTCCCTCATTATTCTCAATTGTCTTATCTTTCCTCACTGTCATGTATGATTTTTTAAATATTGATGTTGGCCTTTGGGAAGTTTTTGAAAACTAGAGAGCTAGAGACATAGAGATAGAAAGCCAGTGGCATAAGATGATAATTACAATTCATAAAGTAATGAAGTGCCTCCAAAAGGCTTCTGAAATTCTACTCCTTACAGAATTTATAATTTTTCCTTTAACCTGATTTGGTTAGATCTCATTTGCCCAGGCACAGTACCAGGTCACAGAGGTGGATCACAAAATGTTAACCATGGAGCTTTATAATTTCTTTCTTTAATATTTTTTCAAGATGTTGGTTTTTCTTAAAACCAAAACCAAGACATACTCTGGCCTTGAACAATTACAAAAGACATGAATCACCAAACTACCTCAGAGGCAATGCATGTATTAACCATTCAAATGAGATTACGTGAGAGGCAGCTGAGGTGAAACAAGAGTCCTTTCCCAGCTATATATGACCTTACATGCAAGCTACTTAGCTTCTCTATACTATTTTCTTATCTGCAAAACAGAAAAAAAAAATTACTCTAACTCATAAAAATATTATGAAAACGAAATAAAATTAAGGAAATAAGAATTCCACCCATAAATTAAGCCACTCTAAAAGTCTGCTCTCTCAGCTCATGGAATATAAACTCAGGCAATAGTGTGGAATCTATTGGAAATGCTTTAGACTTTTTGTTTAATGTCCACAATATGTGGCACAGATTCAGTAAATGTTGGCCTTATTTAAATTATATAGGAGAAACACTGACAATTCCTCAAAGTTCAGATGGTAAAAAGAATCAGAAAAAAAACGAGCCATTTATCTTATGCTTTTTGAGTAACTAACAAAGTAAAACTGATAACCATATACTTTACAAAGGGGAACCAGCACTTCTCTAGACTTGAAAGACCCCTGACATTGTTATCATTCATGACTTCTCAAAACTCATGTCATTTTCTTAGTCATTTGTTCATTCAGTCAACACATCTTGAAATTCAACTACATGCCACACACTATTCTAGGTGTTAGAGATTAAAAGAACAGGGCTTGGTCTCTCACCTACCAATAAAGGAAGAGCTGTTTAAAACAGTTGAGCTTAAGGATTATGGAAGCTCTGAGTAGAAAATCAATTATTTTAGGAAATGCTTTTATAGCAGTGCTGTCTAACAGAAGTTTCTGTAATGGTGAAAATGTTCTTTAATATGTACTATCCAATACAATAGCCACCAGCCACATGTGGCTATTGAGCACTTAAAATGTGGCTAATTGACTAAGGAACTGAATTTTAAATTTTAATTAATTTTAATAGCTTCATGTAGCTAGTAATTACTGTATTGGACAGCAGGGCTGTACAGAATATGTAGTATGTGAGCTGAAGTCTTGAAAAAAAGGCAGTAAGGAATTAAAGGGAGTAGAAGATAGTATATTCTAGGCAATGGAAAGGGCACAAACTACATGAAGGGCTGTGAGAACACCTTAATGTGTTCAGGAAAGGCTGCCTGGGATATGTGGAATGTGGAAAAGAGAGAAATGAGGTTAAAAGGCTTAGGCAGGGCCAAAATATGAATGCCCTTGAATATCAGGCTATGGAGTTAAACTTCAGGCAGCAGACAATAGGAAAACATCAAAGACTTCAAAACCAGGGAATATATGACCCTATTCAAGCTTTACCAAGGCAAGCTGACCATAAGATGATTGATACATTGAAAGAAGAAACCATAACTTGGCACTATGCCAAGTTAGATGATAAAGACTCAGACTACTGCAATCACAGTGAAAACAGAGCTGAAGAACGAATTCAAGAAATATTTTTGATATAAAATTAAAAGGATGTGGTGGATAAGAATAAACCAAAGTAAATACTACTGAGATACCAGCCTGGAAAACCAAATAATGTAGGCACTTTCTACAGTGACTAAAGGGATAAAGAAAGTCTACACGCTTCTGCTCAAAGTTATGTGTAAGAAAATAATCTAAATATCTATTAATAACTTAAAAGTTAAATAAATTATGAAAACATTTAAGATAGCATATTACATATTTATTAAAATCATTTTTAAAGAATATATAATATCAGGGTAAAATGTTCATGATCTGTTAAATGAAATAAGTATGCTACAATGCAACACACACAGCATTACTCTGGATTTGTTTTATATACTGGTAGAATTTTTTAAATTAAAAAATATGCCAAAAAGTCAACAGTGGCTTACTTTGATGAGCCATTATAATCTCTTTCTTGAATATTTTTTCTAATTGTCTAAAATACATAATTATTCTAAAATACTATAGAATATAGAATATTTTTTTATTTAAAAATAAATTTTTGCTCTAAAGCACTGTACCTTAAAGCACGGGGGCCTGTGGAAATCTACCAAAGCCTGTAGCTGTGTCACAAACAGAAGGAATTTGATGTGACCAGACCCAATACTGCAGGTTTGTTATGGGAAACTAAATTCACAGCAAATTAAATAAAGGCAGTCTTTTTTCCCTTTTGAAAAATGTACCACTTACATATATACAATGGAATATTACTCAGCCATAAGAAGAGATGAAATACTGCCATTTGTGACAACATGGATGGACCTCGAGATAACCATGCTAAGCGAAATAAGCCAGACTGAAAAAAGTAGAAAATCATAAGTAGAATATCACTTATATGTGGGATATAAACCTAAAAACAACAAATGAACAGGATAAACAGAGACTCAGGGACATGGACAATGAACTAGTGGTTACCAGAGGGTAGGGGGTCGGGGAGGAGTGGGGAGGTAGACGGGGTAAAGAGGGTAAAATATAAGGGGGTAGAGGGAGGGTGAAGTGGGTAAAGGGACCAAATTTATGGTAGCTGAAGGAAACTGGACTTTGGGTGATAATCACACAATAGAATATATAGATGTCAAATTATAATGTACACTTGAAAATTATATAATTATATTAAACAATGTTACCCCAATAAACTTAATTAAAAAAAATTTACCACAATTACAAAGTACAAAATAAGATTATTTCCTATTTATTTATGTCTTAGATATGATTTATGTATGTAAACATACATTTATGTATATAAATGTATATTATGTGTAGCTATGCAAAAAAGAGATTTATTCTGCTCATACTCAATTCCAATTACTCAGGTGCATTTATATAGAGCAGTTACTATATGCTGAAGAAGCAGCTGTGCAAATACTAATCTTTTTATATGTACATGCCAGTTCCTTTTTGCATTTAACAAAACCTGGCTTTCCAAGTTCTAAATTTAGATTTACTACGGAGTATATGCCTATGGCAAATGCTCCTACATCTGAGTGTGAATAAAATATAAATTAGATAAGCAATGTAATGATGTTCCTCATTAAATAGAAAATAGAATTTTTCAACTATAATTTTAATCTCTTTGACATAAGATAGGTTGTTATTTGTCTTGAGAAACCACATGTACATTATAAAGAGAATCTTAACCTAACATTCTCAGCCATATGACAAGTCTTTTTCTGATCATTTTATAGGAGAAAATAAAGGGCTAGAATTAAAAGCATGTTTCTATTTTAGATATTTAGAAACGATTTGATTTCCTTACTAAAATTAGTTGTATGTCTTATTTCTGTGTTTTCTATTAAAACATACTGGTAGAGAGGCAGTATTTTTTCTGAGACACTTTGTAAATAAGCCCCAGAGCTAAGTAATCGTGATAGCCTCACTCAAAGTGAGATAGTGTCAAGTGTAGGATTAGAGCCAGGTCTCCTCACTTAAAATCTAGTGCTCTTCTCTGAGGAGGTTAAAGTTCTTAAATTAAAAGATATTTTCTCTGAGATTTGAAAAAGGGAGCACATTTTAGGTACTAGTTAGTGACACTTGAGAATATCAGCTAGCATTCAAACCCAGAAACTGCCTTAGATGTTTTGGCTAACTACCTCATACTACATAATGGGTAAGAATCACTAAAATAATCACTCCAAAACAAAGAGAATTCAGAAATCTGCAAGAGCAATTAACCACCAGTATTTTACTATGTTTCTATGATCTGATGTCCATTTCCATGGAAACAGAATAAGAAGTGAGAGGCAGCCAAGAGAAGAGATGTCAGAACTTGTCAGGTTCAGTGGCTGGAGCTGAAAGCTGCAAATGCTTTTTTTTTTTTTTTTTTTTACAAACAGTATCAGCTGACTTCTGGCACATAATCGATCTTAAGGTAATAGGCAATGTCAGCTTGCTCGGAGAAGCATAAAGTTAAAGAACAGGCTTAGGTTTTCGTTTCATTTTTGAAGTCTTAAATTAAGGTGGAGGGAGGTAGGGAGACACAAATTAAAAGCCAATTGTTCAAAATTCTAAATTTCTAAATCATAAGAACGCAACAGAATTGATTCAAATTTCCCAAAGTGGACAGAGGAAATTCTTAGCTGTGATGAGAGAAAATGTAGTACCACCACATTCTGGAATGAATAGCAACAGGGCGGAGTCAGGGAAGAGACAGAAGGCAGAGGAAGCAGCATGCTCAAAAGCCCGGAGACAGGAGCTTGTGCGGCCCTTTTAAGGCACTGCAAGCACACAAGAGCTCTTTGTGTAGGGGAAAGGGTTATCACAGAAGGCTTTCCCAAAAGAGGAGATATCTAAGCTAAGACCTATAGAACGAGATGGAGTTACAGAAGAGAGTATTCCAGCATGAGAAAGAGCATGAGGGAAGTCCTAGTGGCAAGAGAGAGCAAACTGGATCCAGTAGTAGCAAATTGTTTAAGACAGCTGGAGCAGAGAGTGGGAGTGGGGGAGGGAGCTGGAACAGATCAAGAATGGCCTTATTTCCCAAGTTAGATTTTGAACTCTTGTCCAAAAAACAAGTTGTCACTAAAGATCTAAATCAGAAGTAATGTGATGAGGTCTGCATTTAAGAAAGATTAGTCTACCTCAAATTACACAGGGCTACAGATGTAGAGTCTGTTACAGTTTTCCTACTGGAGAGATAAGGGTGGACTAACTGCACTAGGTGAGGAACAGTGGCAGAGATGGGAGAACAAGACACAATGAATACGAGCAGTGGGAGAAGAAGGATGAGTCAAGGATGACATCCAGGATCTTGGCCTAAATAGCTATGTGAACGGTAGTGTCAATCACTGAGTCTCTGTCACAAGCAAAGAAGGAGGATCCTCATATTAGATATGTAGGAGACAATGATGAGTTCCAATCTGGACTTCATGACTCTGAGGTATCCATGGGACAGTCAAGCAGAGCTATCCAGCAGACAGTTGCATAGGTGTAGTCTACAACTCAGGGATGGGTATGATAAATGTATCTACAACTCAGGGATGAACATATGTATCAAGGCTTCAGGACTGAATGACATGGCCCAGGGAAAGCACAAGATCAGAAGAGATTCTAAGAGATGAATTGTAAAGGCTTTAAACTCTGATTTAATGTTGGCTGCACCATTTACTAATCATATGACCTAGGGTTACTTAGTCTTTAAGCCTGGAAAATGAGGATAATTATATCTGTGCAGAGGACTAATATTTAAAAATTGAGTAGAGGAAGAGGAATCTATAAAGTAGAATGAGAAAGAGAAGATAAAAAGTAGACACCACAGGAGAATGTAGTGTTATGAAAACTGATGGAAAAGAATATTTCCAGATTAAGGTTAATAGATTAAATAGCACAGAGAGATCAATTAAAATAAGAATTGAAAAGTATACAAAGGATTAAAAAAGAAGATATCTCTGGTGACCCTAACTTAAAGCACGGTAGAGGTGACTACAGACAGAAGTAGATGGTAGATGAAAGAGAGAGACAGATTTAGAAAATTCTTTCAAGAAGCTTGGCTGCAAGAGAGAAGAAAAATTTGACTGGTACCAAGTAGAATCAAAACACAGTTGCTTGTTTTTGTTTTCTTATTTGGAGAAACTTATGCACCATATTAAGATGTTTTCAGCTGCAAGTTACAGAAAATCCAAATAACAATGCTTAAATATTAGATCATTTATTGTTTCTTTAACAAAAAGTCTAAAAGTAGACAGTTCTAGAATTTTTTTAGAATCTCAGTGATGTCATCAGACCATGGCTCTTTCTATTTTCCTGCTTTGCCACAAAATGGTACCCACTGCCAGGCATCATGCCCTTAAAACATATTCCCATCAGAAAGAAAAAAGACAAACCTTGTCCCTCCATTAGGAAGCAAAATACCTAGAGCATCCCCGATTAGACTTTCCCTTATATCTCATTGGTTAGAACTGGGTCATATGCCCACTCTTAGCTACAAGAGAAGCTGAGAAATCATCTCATTTTCCAGACTCTATTTTGAGGATGTAAGGGAGATGGGGGTTGGGAATGATTTTTACACAGCCAGCCAATACTGTCTGTCACATGCATTTTAAATGCTGATGTGAAAGAGTTAATAAAGAGAAAGAAGCCAAAGACACAGAAGGGAAGAGGGCAAGAATGAGTTCAGATCCAAGTAAGTTTGTAAGAGGGCTGGATGGGAATTGAGAAAGTTTGCACCACATAAACTTCATTTCCTTTGTGAAGCAGAAAATGGGGTCGTCCAGTAAAACTCTAGGGGGAGGTAGAAAAATAGATGCATTCAGAATAACAAGGCAGATTTTAAACAATTTCCCATTGAGAATATAAGAGAGAACAACAAAGGTTGGCCTAGAGGGCTACAGGTTTCTAGGCAAGAGAGAGAGAAAAGAATGGAAGAGAAAACTTCCTAGGGATTACTGGGCAACAGAGGATTCAGTCAATATTAGAAATCATTAATTCATAGTGCCACTTACAAGGACTTCTCCAGCAACACCCGATATATTGTCTGAGAGTAAGAAAAAGGAAATGTGAATGTATTCTAGATTGAAGTTATGGTGGAAAGACAAGACTACCAAAAAGTTGAAATTATGAGTAAGCCAGTGAAATAATAAGTCATGTATATCTACGTTGGGAAAAAAAAATGAAAGGAAAGTATGAAAAGGCAGACAGAGTGGGGTAGTCAAGGAATCTGAGGGGTAATGGCCATTATAAGAAGGCTGGAAGGATAAAAAGCTATAGTAATATGAGTAAAAAGAGTACTTCCAGGGGACAAGATCAAGGGAATACCATGAGAACGGATGGCTAAAGTAGAATGGAGGTTGAGGGCACTCACATGAAAGGGGAGAAGAAACTGAAAAGCAAGAATATTAACTGGATTGTCTACATGGACTCTGAAGTCATCCAAAAGAGTTGCTAGAATTGGAGTGAAAAGGAAGTGTCAATGTGTATAACAAATGAAAGAAGATAACCAAAGAAGAGAGGGAGAAGGGGTAAAGAAAAAGAATGTAAGTATGGAGGAATACTGGAGCAGAAGCTGCCTTAGGAAACAAGGAATATGTCAAACCTTACCCTAAAACGCATAGGTGGACAATAAATGAAAGAATGACATGCATTCACTTAAGAAGACTTCATGAAAAGCGGTGTCTGCAAAGAATCCCAGTTTTTAGTTAAGGCTAAGAGACAGAGAGGTTTTCAGTTAAGGATATAAAGGAGAATTCATTTAATGTGAATTGGAGCTATGGAAACACAAAACAAAAATTTGGGAAGAAGAGGAAGTAAAGTTTAGGCTTAGGAGAAAGGAAATCCTAAATAGTACAAAGAAGAAAAAAAAATTAGTGACCAGAGAAGCTTATATTTGGACAATTATCAGAAGTGACAGGAATACAGGGTGTAACAGAATTAGAAGGCCTCAAGGTATCCAAAAGAACCTGTTCCAGCAGTCTCTCTGGCTAGAAAAATCTATAGCACAGACCATTTGTACTTTCAAGGAATTCTCATTCTGGTTACAATACCTAGAAATTCCCAGTAAATTCCAACATGTTAGTTAATATCCAAATTAACTAGTTAATACCCAAATTTACCTTTAGACATACATTTATTCTGGAAAACAGTATTTTTCAAATTTTATCTGTATAGTAAAGAATTTAACCTTGTTCAAAAAGACCCCCCAAAAAACTGGTCTTTGACTTCAGCTTCTGAAAAGTAATTGCATAGGGTCTTTGTTTGCCTGGGGTCTTGGGCTAGCCAGATAGTATCAATGTGATTCAGTATGGAGGCTTTGGGTCATGCTCAGAGGGCTAGAAACTAGAGACTGAGATTAGCCACATAGACAATTGATCATGACCATGTCACAGAGTCAAAATAAAAACTCTGAATATGAAGGTTCTGGTGGGCTTCTCTGGTTGACAGTAAATAACAATAAATGTCATTCTTTCATATATTGTCTCCATGCATAGTGTCACACATCAATGCCAGGAAAGTAAGGTACCCTGACTCCACAGGGAGAAGACAGCCAAATCTCCGTATCTGGTAATTCCCTGGACACTGCCCCTTGCGCTTCTTCTCTTGTCTGATTTTAATCTGTTTCCTTTCCTTGTAATAAACCGTACCTATGAGTGTAGTAGCTTTCAGTGAGTTCTATGAGTTCTTCTAGCAAATTATTGAATCTAAGGGTGGTCTTGGGAACTTCTAAATTTGTAACTGGGGTCAGAAGTGAGGGCAGTCTCATGGAAACTATATCATCTAACTTTGTATTTGCTGTAAACTTTTTGCAATATATGTTCTCCCTAAATCAATTTGTTTGTAAGAGAAAAAATATGATTTGGAAAAAAACTCAATACCCGAGAGGTTAGCTGAAATTGTCATTGAATAATAACTAGACTACTGAACTACTAATGGTCATTCGTTTCCATAAATTCCTGAACAGTGAAGATGTCTCAGGGATTAACCACTAAGAAAAGTACTGCTGCATTTTAATCTGGATATAACAGACATTCACTATATCACTGAGACAGAAAGTCATTTCCCTTTACTGAATTACAGCTTGTTCTAGGTAACTGGGAAATGCCACTGTATCTCAGTGAAGTGTGATCAAGTCTAAATAATGAATACCTGTAAAACAATTTTAATTCAATTTTTTAATTTAAAAAAAGAATTTTATAGCCATTACAGTTTATAAATGAATTACATTACTGCAGTTACTAACACCATAACATAGAAGGGTTTATCAACTTTCTAATTGCCAAACACTACTAAAGAGACTTTATAACTCACCCCCATATAAAAACTGCATCAAAATAACATTATCTAAATGAACAAAAATGAAATTGAGGTGGAAAGAAAAAGGGGCATTTAAATAATGAGTATCAGAGTAAACAGATTTATGAAGACATTCCTTTAGATATGCCTTATAATGCACAAAGTATAAAATACAAATCTGCAGCCAAATGACAAAGGAAAACTCTTAATATTTTTACATCAATTAGTATTTCAGAGATGATATTAAGAAATGTGTTTTCATTCTTTTAAGTAAAAAAAACTTTTAAAACTTCAGTTGTACAGTTTAGTTAAAAGTTCAGCTTAGGAAATCAGAGAGACTGCTTGTAGGACCCTGCCCAAGTTATTTAATCCCTTTATGTCTAAGTTTCCTCACTTGCCAAATAAGAATAATACAGTACCTATTAAACAAAATCGTGTGGCTTAAGTGAATTAATACAGGTAAACAGTACGAGGCTTAGCACATAGTAAATAATAATAGGTAGCTGTTTTCAGTAGTACAGAATTATCTAAGGATAACCATTAATTCAACCTATTTAATCTGATCTTTTCTGCATTCACGTAACTAATACACCAGACTTGGTTTTAATTCACCATGAGTCATTTCTTTTGGTAGATTTTTTATTAACATTATGTAAAACAACTATTAAACACACACAAACATTTATGAATGTAAATTAGTATAGCATTATTTTCAAACTACGAATGATCACTTAGCATTGATAAACTTTAAAAAAACATAAGTAAAGGTTCACAGGAACCAAAAGCAGGTTTCATACCTTTCTTATTTACAAGTTCTCTCAATGTAACCATTGAAAGCACAAACAAAGTCGGAGGGTAGGTTGCTTTAAAAAGTAATATCATTGTCACCTCAGTTCCTTTCTACCAACCTTAAAACTCTTGATAAGAAGCCATAAGAAGAGATGAAATACTGCCATTTGCAACAACATGGATGGACCTTGAAATAATCATACTAAGTGAAATAAGCCAGACAGAAAAGGTTGAAAATCACATGATATCACATATGTGAGATATAAACCTAAAAGCAACAAATGAACAGGACAAACAGAGATTCATGGACATGGACAATGGACTAGTGGTTACCAGAAGGAAAGGGGGAGGAGGAAAATAAAAAAATAAAATGTTTAAAAAAAAAAAGTAATAAGGAGACACTGATAGTCTTTGAAATGACATCATCATAAGAGTTATACTTTGGGAAGAATAATCTGACAGTCTCTGGGTAGGTAATAAGAGGGAAACTTTAGTTAATGATGGAGGGACGAAGGAGAATGAACAAACTGCCAAAATAGCCATCAGCAGTTCAAAAGTCTTTCAACAATAAAAGAATCTAACCAAAATGAATGACATAGATTCATTCTGCAGTGGTTGTAAAGGAGAGAACACAATTCAATCAACACTAAAGTAAAAACAACAAAAATAATTACTGCATTTCATCAAATAGAAAACACCAGAGATTATAAGAAACACCATTATTTTATATACCATCAAAGATAAAAAATAGTAATAATTAAATTGACATAATGCTAAGATTTTATTGATTAGAAAATCTATTCCAATTTCAGAGATACTAAAATTTAAAATATATGTATCTTAAAATCAAATAAATACTGAACGTGCCCGATCTCCTCTGATTTCGGGAGCTAAGCAGGGTCGGGCCTGGTTAGTACTTGGATGGGAGACCACCTAGGAATACCAGGTGCTATAGGCGTTAAAAAAAAAAAATCAAATAAATAGTATCTGCCTAAATAATAAATAGGAGTCACAATCCTATGAAATCCCCAGTAATATTCAAAACTCTCTCTCACAGCCTGCTTGGGTTCTGTTCAAATCTTCGAACTTGAACAGCTCCAGCAAGCTTCTAACCTCTGACTCTGACTCATCTGCACCTGAAGAGATAGGGTAAGCTCTTGCCCATCTGACAGGGGCCGCAACTCTAAGAAGCTCTCCTAAGACAATAATCTTATGTGACCTTTATTAAGTCTCCTTAATTATGACTACAGAAGACGAAGCCCTATCTTTTAGAATTACCCTCATTCCAGATTTTGTTCAAATCATTGTAGGTTATTCTTTAAAGCCTACTTTTTTTTATATCAACAACATTAAAGAGTGAAAAACTTAGGAATTTTCCTGAAGTGTTCAAGGTAGAAATGGGATGAGTATGGCAACTAGCCTCATTTTAATTAATTCATTTTCTAAGGCAAATGATTTTAGACTTACTGGTTTTTGTTGCTAGTGAATTGTATCTAACATCATTCTATTTCCCTTTCATCGATATATTTCACTAGGTTGGCACATTTTTCTATTAGTGCTTTCTTTTGCACTAATTTTGATTGCTGACTTCAATTGATTGAAACAGTCCATTTTTTTCAATTCTCTTATAAACAAGCCAGCATGATTCCCATTAACATCAGAGCTACAGTTAGAGCCCACCTTTACATTAACTATCCCAGGACCTCTATTACTTTCCTGTGGTAGATACAAAAAGAAGGAAATGGAAAACATTTCTCTGTGCTGTCAGACAAAAGAATACCCAAGCATTGTTGCTTTATCATTGAAACATTGGTCAAGTTTAAACATAATGATGACTTCAATTTCTTGGTACCTGTCTGTGCTTTTTCTTGTTACTTCCTTGCCTGCTCTCTTTAGATTCAGGCCTGGAGTCAAACCAAATGCTCTGTTTTACTCTAACTGTCCTTACTTCTTTATTTAGATGTCAGAAAAATCATAGAAATACATTGCTATACTCCATTTGGACTGAATAGTCAAATCATGCCCCTCTCCCCATTCTATGTTCTGAAAATAAGAATCCTGATTCTCTATGTTCACTGCTGAGAATGGAAATGAATATAAAGACAAAATCAGGGCAAGGTCTCACCTCTCTCCTTAGTAAGCACTTGAGCCAATAACAGGGAAGTAAAAACTGGTAACCTGAGCCCACAAACTATGAAGAAAGAGGAAGATCAGAGATGAGAAACCTAACGCCATACTGAAAAGTTCTGGGGAAGAAGGACATATAACTAGAAAGATGAAAAAGCCTAACCTTGCCAAAGGGGAGAGGTAATTGGAAAAAAAAAAAAAAGCTAATGATATACCAAATGGGAAAAGGGGAGATGACATGCTAGTTCCTGTATCCAGGACAGAGCAAGATGTGATTGAAAAGCCTAAAACCTAAGGAAGAAATTCAAGGAATTGATGGCCAAGAATAGTAAAGTACCTTCATCTTCCCAAGGTACCAAGACTAGGGCTGATCCAAGGCTGATGTAGAGCAGAAGATAATCTGGCTCAGCTATGTATAATCAGAGGGCTACAGCAGGAGGCCTTCAGGTTAGAAAAGAAGCTCCTGGCCTTACAAATTGCTCCAACTAAAAACTACCAGAACAAGAAGTGAGAATATCAGTGGTTGACACTGGAGAACAATAACTCTCCTTTTCTTATACTTTTATGACTTTATATTATTGCTAGACTGCCCATTTAAACACCTGAGGTCACTAAGTAGTTTTATCAGGTTTTTAAAAAGTGTCCCTACATCTGTGTTAACAGAGACTGGAACACAAGAATAAATTGTGAAGTAATGACACTGACCAACCAGATCTACTCTAACACTTGTGAAATGTGGCATAAGTGACTTGCAATAGGGAGGTGGGGGACAGTTGGTGACAGCCAAAAAAGACTGTAATAGCTTTCTGTCTTAGATAACTACAATAACAACATATAAAAAAAAGAACATTACAATATTCAAAGCTGCATATGTAAGTACTCAGTCATCACAATGAGTTAGAGGTACTCATGTAAGTCCTCTCTTATAACTAGGAGAAAAAGAAGGGCATTTAAATAGGAAGAAATAACCAGCAATTAATATTCATAGGCTGTTTCTAACTCGTTCTGATAACTAGCTCTTTTCCAATGCTAACTACAGAAATGCTGATATGGAACCTAAAGGAAATCTGTGAAATCTGATATCCTGTAACAATATCACCAACTTGAATAGTAGACACTATGGAATACTCAGCCTTGTTCTTTAAGTTCCAATTTTGACTGCCTTAAGTAAAAAATATTGTAAAACAGTATCTGAAAAATCATCAAAATTTCTAATATATCTAAACATCTTGCTTATGACTACAAGACAAAGTCAGTATATAACTGAAAGTTTATTTTATGATTTTGAACTATGCCTTACACATCTTTGTGTCCTCAGCATCCAACCAATGCCCCAAACATGGTAAGTAGTTACTAAATGTCTGCTGCTGGAGATGACAAAAAGTCCAATGACATTTTAAAAGTACAGCAATAATGATCTGATATGCTCAATAAATAATTAAGTGAATGAATGCATGATAATCAAAAGAAAAAACCCTGATAGATTAATCAAACTGAGCTATTTACTAGATAATACTGTCTCAGAAAAATATTTCAAAGAACTGGGCTTTAGTTATATTAAAATCTACTTTCTTATTCACTAATTTCTAGTTTTTAAAAAGAAAGAAAAATTCAAAACTAGGCTTAACATAATTGACTCTTTAGCCTCAGATTAAGGCCTAAAGAAATCTAAGAGCAATAATTAAGTTATGCTACATAGAAACTTTGCTTCATGTTTAAAGGTTTTTTAAAAGACTTTTATTAAAATACAGCTAAAACACAATATTGTATTAGTTTCAGGTGTACAAAATAGTTATTCAACATTTATCTACTTAAAGAAGTGATTGTTATGATAAGTCCAGCAACCATCTGACACCATACAATGCTATCACAATATTATTGATTATATCCCCTATGCTGTATACCACATCCCCATGACCTATTTGTTTATACCTGAAAGTTAGAACCTCTTATTCCCCTTTACTTGCCCCATTTTTAATTTTTCAATTACAGCTGACATTCAATAGTATATGTTTAAAGGGTTTTTAAGGAAAAAAATTATGTCTTAGGTGACTGAAAAACTACTGTCCTGTTCAACTGAATTAATTAGTGTTCTTCATTCCTCAATGCTTCACAAAGGCCTAATAAAGTGTTTTTAAATATGAGACCTGCTAAGTATCTGATGATCTTATTCATAGGAATGAATAAGAAGGTCAGATGCCCAAAACTAACAATGAAGACATTCAATAACTTCATCTATAGTTAATACATAGTCTATGAACCTTTTCTCCGAAAGGCAAAACATTTCTATGGTATACTTAGATATGGCTAACTTCATTATCTTAACAACATCGTTTAATATTTTAGCTCTTTGCCTAAGTGTCTGGGAACTTCTGAAACAATATATCATACTACAAATCTGGATGAGAAAGGTAATTTATATTGGTTATATAATGTCAAAGGAAGAAAAACAGAGAATTTCCTTAGAAACTATTTAGACTGTAAATGACAAAAAGGTCATTTGAAGCAATTTTCTCATGCCTCCATATATCTTAAAAGTCAGAAGATCTACCACCACTGCCAAATAAGTATTTAGAAATGATTTAAATACAGATGCCTTATAACTACTACTATTTAAAGATAAACACTGAATTGTTTAACAGTTTACTTTAAGGGTAGCTATAATAATAATTGGTATGATAATTTTTAATATTTTTTTAAGTCAAGTAAGATATAGATTAGAAACTGTTTTTGTTATCTTGACTTTATACTGAAATAGTACTGGTAATATAATTTCATATATATTTTTCTACAATACATTGGGCAATACTTAATAAACCTCTGTTATCTCAAACATCAAATACAGGAAAGAATCTGTTAATTATCCTGCTAAAAACTGGGAAAAATACACCTATTATATAGCTTCTTGTATAATCATTCGCCATTTGAGAAATGATGTATCCAACTTCTTTGGCTCTTCCCATGGGAGGTGCTTAGAGGGCTCAAAAAACTTTTTTTTCATTTTATACAGGATTAAGCCGAGCTTAGCCCACACTCAAAAGCAAAATTCTTTAGGAAACCAAAGGCTTCTCAGAACATTCCTTATTCAGAAGTGAAATTCCATTGTCGGGGAAATCACTAATACCAACTATCAAGGGAAAATGTCTCATTCCTGTTGCACAATCAGCTAAAGTGAAACTGCTTCTTTAGTTGCTAGGAAACAACCAACTCATTATATGCCATTATCAGAACCCTAGAGAAGAAAACTGGCATCTGCTTCACATTTGGGGATACTGGAGATTGAACTAAAAGCACTGAAACTGCTGCCAAAATCCATGGTCTCTGGGGTTTACACTGTGACCACAGCAGGTGCTCACACCAAACTAGCCTTTGAAGTTTTCCTTTCTGTAGCTCTTTCTCTAACAGCTAAAATTATTTTCTTCTAACATCCCACATTTTCAAACTCAAAGATTCTAAGACAAGACTTCTTCATTGGAGTTAAACTCATTATATCTATGTTGAGCACAACTTAAGAAAAACAAATAGAACTAAGGAATCTTAACAAATAACAAAAATTTTAAGCTATTAGTTATTCATTGAGAAAATGTACTATGTGTTTATGCCTTTAATTATTTAAAGTCAAAATAAAAGGAAATTGTTTCAAAAATCAGGAGAATAAAAAGGATGACATACTGATAAATCCAGTACTCAAAATGACATTCTAGCATTTATCTGCCTCATTTTCCTAATTAATCATAAAGTTTAACTTCTCTTTTTACGATATGGCATGCTTTTTCATAATGCATCACATAATGCATTCATGAACATATACCATATTTATTCATCAATCTCTTCTCTTCCTTTTAGGAGATGAGGTTGGAAGGAGGTGGAGTGAAATTACATAGATAAATTACTAGACACTGGCAAGATGAAACCATGAGGCTCCCTATACTACTGCTTCTGCATCCAGAAAGATGTTACCCTTTCAGACGAAGCTGGAGATGTTGACAAACCATCTTCCTTCACCAAATTACAAGAATGATTCTGGCAGGGCTCCTCCATCTTAATGTAATCCTTTGCCCCACCTCCAACTCTAATGTTCACTTCATTTGAATTACTCACATCTGCCAATCTTGGCTAAATAATGTTCCCTTAATATTACTTCATACTTTTATTCTCAAACAATTCATCTCCACACCCCCATCACGCTTACCCTCTACCAATCTGACTCTTACCCAACTTCCTATGTCTTATGAAATATCACTTCCACTTAGGATTGCCAGATTTAGCAAATAAAAATAGAGAACCCTCACTCAGTTAAGTTTGAATATCAGACACACAACAAATGATTTTTTAGTGTAAATATGTCCCAAGCAATATTTGGAACATACTCATATTGAAGAATTATTCACTGTGTATTTGATACTCAAACTTAACTAGGTTAAGTTTATCTGGCAACCTTTTTACCACCCTACTGTGAGATTGATACCTTGACATTTTTCTCACTTTAATAGAAAACTACCTTTACTCAGTAATATCTCATTTCTAAATTTCATCTATAAAAAAAGACCAACTTTTCTAATGCCCCTCCTCTGAACAAAACCAATTCATCTGTCACTTTTTAAACCTGTTCTTCCAACAGCTACTGTATCGTTTCTTCCCCATCACAGGTGATTTTCACTTATTTGATTCCTCCAATTTTACCCAGCCTCCTGATACTTCCCAAAAACATGTCTTTCTGGAAATCAGGCCTTGACTTCTGTCTTTACCTCATTAATGCCCTATATATTTTTTTCCCTTCAGACTTTCTGCCATGCCAATCCTAGATCTAACAACAGGTTTGCCCATGTTGAGTTTCAGGCTTCAGAATGTTGCTAAAGAGTTGGCAAAAATAAAAAATTGTGATATTTAGTATCCGGTGGGCCTTTGCTGCTACACGGAGATCCTATCACTCATCTCTTCATCATTTATTTTTTTATTCCTCAGAAAGCAATTAAAAAGCACTGGCTCTGGACCATCATATGCCTAAATTTGATTTCAGAACCACCAGCGTGAGTTAGTGTCACCTAGGGTAATCTATTAAAAGTGCAAACTCCTTCGCCCTCCCTTGGATCTAGTGAAGGAAAATCTTTAAGTGGGGGAGTGTAACAGGAAGGCTATAAATCTGAATTTTCAGCTAGCCCTCCAGATAAATTCTATGAATACTGAATTTTGTGAGCCAAATTTTCTCTATTGAGTGAAGTCACTATCTTTTTCCTTCCAATGAGATCAAGGAAATAATTTATTAACCTCTTTTTAGTACCAGGTATGATGGGGTTTCCTCATCTGATCTTCTTTCCATTCTATTCACCAAACTTGGAACTACACACTTATTTTCCAAAAATAACTCATGTGTTAACATTTTAAGCCCATTCCTTTTTGCCTTTTTTCACAATATTCCTCTTTCAATAATCCCCTCATTTTCTAGAATCTTCAGTCCCTCTTTACTCTATCCTATAATTTGGAAAAGGTATGGCTATCCTTTTTGGAAAACAAATAAAAAGGGTCTTCATTTGATACCATTTCTCCTTAGGCTTCCATCCTATTTTCTTTTCCTTTTCCCCACTCTCTACCCCCATGTATGGTCTATTTTATTTAACAAGCAGAATAAACCTCTACTTCTACGGTCTTTCTATATATCTATTTTTAAACCCCTGATTTTTTTCATTCACTGTTCTACTAAAGGATAACAAATGGCCACCTAACAACTATTACCTCCTTGCCTGTTTTCATTCCTCATTCTGAACTATCATTCTTAAAACTCTGCAGACCAGTGGTTCCCAAACTTGTCTACACACTGGAGTCAGTTGAAAATCTCCAAAAATGCAATCCAGAAGCTCATCAATTTTTTTTTTTGTTCAAGAGTTTCTATAGAGCTTAATCTGCAGCCCAATCCCCTTCTCCTTCCCAGAGGCCAGTGGGCAGGACGGAAAGTTCCAACCCTCTAAACACTTGGTCTTTCTGGTGACCAGCCCCATTCTAAGGCTATCTAGGGGCCCCAGCCTAAGTTATCTCACTAGCATGAACTCAAAAAGAAGATCCTTATGAATGACAAGAGACATTCCTATCACTCAGGAAATGCTAAAGGTTATAGGGCTTTGGGTCAGGATGCAAGAACAAAGAATGCACATATTCCTATTATACCAAAACTATAAAAAAAACCTTTATCTCAATTCACACACAAAAATTAATTCAAGATGTACAAGCCAGAATTACAAAGCTTTGAGAGTACGATATGTGAGGATATCTTTACAGCCTTGGGGTAGACAGGCAAAGATTTCTTAGAACACAAAAAGTACCAGGAAAAAAAAAATTTTTTTAATAAACTGGATTACATGAAACTTTAAAACTTCAGCTCATCAAGAAGCAAGTAACAGACTGGGAGAAATATTCCCAATACATATATATAACAGTGAACTTATAGCCAGAATATATTAAAACTTCTGCAACGCAATTACAAGAAGAAAAATAAACCAATAAAAAATGAGTAAAAGAGCTGAACAAATGCTTCACAAAAAAATATACAGCAAAATCTAATATGCACATGAAAAGAGGCTCAACATCATTGGCCATCAGGGAAACAGAAATTAAAACCATAAAAAGATACCATTTCACACCCACTAGTGAAGAGACTGACAACACCGAATGTTGACAAAGACGTGAAGCAACTGGAACTCTTATGAACACGTGTACAAGTATTTAAAGCAGCATTATTCATTATAGCGAAAAATTGGAGACTACCTAAATATCCACAAACAGAATAGACAAATAGAATTTGGTTATATTCATGCAATGGAATACTATGCAGCAATAAAAAGAACTCAACTACAGAGGGTGACTTTCAAAAGCATTAGGCTTAGAGAAAATAACAAGATACAAAAGGCTAGTCTCCTGTAGAGTTCCATTTATATAAAGTATAAAAACATGCAACAGTGATGGCCTATGGATGGGAGATTGAATAGAAGAGAGACCAGTGTAACTATCTAGGGTGGGCAGAAATGTTCTCTATGGTTACATAAGTACATACATTTATCAAAAAATCACTGAACTATACATATAAGACTGTGCACTTCATTGTATGCATAAGTTTAATTCAATAAAATATCGTAAGAGAAAAAAAAAATTTAAACCAGACTTCCAGTTCAAGATGGCAGACTAACCGCAAGTATTTATCTTCTCCCCCTAAAACAGTAACTAGGAAAGGACATGAAAGGAACTTCTAGAACATTGGTATTTTATTTATCTTTTCCTGAGATTATATATATTTGGTGTTTTACTTTGGAATAATTTATCTGTACACGTATGGTTCATAGACACTTATGTATACATGTTATACTCAATTTTTTTACTCAATGAATCAGGTAACTTCTATAATCCACTACTATGCAGAGCATCTATCCAGCTACTAAATTTTCACTAAGGATGGTAAACTTACCAAATGCTGTTCTGCTTTCTAAAACAAACAAACAAAAAAAGCAGTTCAGGTGATCAGCATGGTCACAGTGTAGTCCGAAATATCAGCTTTTCAATTCTCATTAAAATGTGCTGATGACAGAAGTTGCTTTACAAAAGACTGTAAGATAAATATTCAGTCTAATATCCATATCCTAGAGGTTACTCTAGGTATCCTCTGATTATCCCAATAAAGTAAGTTATAGATCCGTTTTCTCAATCCATCTTTCATCCTGATACTTTATAGTACGTTTGCTAAAAATGTATCTTCAGCACCTATCTGAGTAAACTGACTTTTATACAATTTATTTGTCAGAGAACTAATCTCCAAATCTCCACTAGGTCCTCTGCCAGACTATCAAATTCCCTAAATATTTTTAAGCTGAGCATTTGACAAAAGTTGAGAAGAACAATGAATAAAATCGATGACTAAAGTGTTGAGACCATGGCTGAATTCAGAAATCAAAAATTGTATAATGCCAGCAATTAACACAGTTATTCCATATTCTCTGACAGTATTCAGTTGTATATGAAAGAGGCTGGGTTATGGAAGGACACTGACTGAGAATGTGGAATTGGGATCTGCCCCTCCTCTCTTCCCCAACACCCCACAAAATAAAAAATATATATATATTCTCTGGTTCCTTCAGACTTTTGATTCTTTCACCTCTGGTCTCAAAAAAGTTTTCTTCATTTATAAAAGCAGGTACTGAATATAACTTTGAACTTTGCGCACACTCTTTTTGTAGCCTAATTAATTTGAACTATTAGGTTTAATCTCACTTATTCTGTGGGAGACTCCCTCTGCCTCTCTCCTGAAGGCACATGCATTCCCATTCCCATTCCCTTTCTTTCTCTCTGTCTCTCCTTCCCTCCTTCTCTCCCTCTCTCCCTCTCTCTCTCTCCTTACCCCTTACCCTCAAGGGCTCGTTTGCAGAGATGCTTTTGTCACCTGTTGGAATTTGAGATTTAAAATGGTCCCTGAGATTTTAAAAAGGACACACAGAGGTAGGAAAGAGAACTTGCACACATCTTGCTGAGAACAGACTGTAGGGCTAGGGAATCCTGCATCGCTGAGCTGTGAGCACCAGTGCTTGGCCTGAATCTCCTTATCTCTTCTCTCTAAGTTTCTGATTACTGTGGAAAGCAGAAGTATTTCCACCTTCTTGTGACTATCCATAAAGGATTGAGAAGAATTCTGAATCATTTCTCGTTGAGAATTATAACAGCAATATAAGAGGGAGAAAATTCATATTTGAAATATTCTCACGACAAAATTAGAATTCTCTTTTTGGTGTTTCTGAATTTCTATTGACTCTATCAACTAAATCAACACTGGTTTAGAATTTCCTTAAAAAAAAAAAAAAAAGAGGCTAAATTAATCCAGACAAATAAAGATCAAAAAGGAATTGGTAGAGAAAAGATATTGTTAGGAGTAGAACTAAAACAACCAACTGTGGGATCTGTGTGTAGAAGAGGAGAAGATGCACCGAAGAGACTTAGAGGCGCTAGGAAAATAGGAGGATACTGGAACCAGAGATCAAAGAACACATTTATCAGAACTCAAGCAGCAGAAGAAAGACATTACAATGAAAAAAGACGAGTTTCAAAGTTCAAGACATATTTCATCTACTTACTATCGCAATTGGAAATAAATATGTATTTCATTTAAAAATGTAAATATTGATATAGAAATATTTATAATTATATATTTATGTAAATATGTATTTATGTTTATGCAAATGTATTTGTGCAAATATATATTTATATATGGAAAAATATAAACATATGAACATTTTATATAAATGTATATAAATAATTTATATAGAAATATAAGTATTTCTATATATAAATACATATATAGAAATATCTATGATTCAAACTGGCAACCTATAGCATGGTACCTGCACCAAAGTAAAATCTGAATAAGAGGTAACTGATGTAAGTTGGTAGATAAAATCCAAATTACTCATAATATTTATCTAGAATATAATTAATTATAAATTCACACTACTAAGAAAAAATTAAAATTTATTGCTATGAATAACATACAGCCCATCTGATATTTTTAGATTATCCAATCAACTGTTCACTTCCTTAAGGATAAATTAAAGTTGATTGAACATGTATTATAGAGACAAATATATAGCCATATGTACTCAGAGTAAAACAAAATTTTATTTTGTTCGGAAGCAATTTTAAATCACAAGCACTATAGTTTATACAATTTTTTTCTTATATCTGAGTAACTCCTACACTGCCCTTATAACTCATATTGGCTAAAATGAGATTAACCATAAATCTAAATAAGGCATATTACTTATAAAATAGATCATTTCATCTTACTACAGACTCAACAGAGCAACAAAACAATATGACATTAGGATTTTTAATACTCATAAGCAATGGGAAAGATTACATCATATAACAATGAAATTTGGTCTTGGCGCCACATATCTTATTATACATTCAGTCTATCAACTGGATTCTTTTGCAAAACATCTCAAACCTAAATGCAAATTTAATAGCTCTCTAATCAGTAAATGCATTAACCACAGTGTGCCAATAATAACAGGATACTTAATGCAATTTTCATACCTGCCTCAACAGTTTCTCAACGGCTGACATTACCATAAGGCCTCTCCAAACAACTGGAGCAGTCTCTTCAACCAGGAAGCCCATAGACATACTGCAACAATAAACCAAAAATACAACTAATTTACATAAATTAATCAATATTATTCTGAGAAGTAACAAAGTAAAAAAGATATGCTTACCAAGCAATACCATAATTCAAAAGAGGCCTCATTAGGTTGCCTGAAATAAGAAGAAACATCTCTCTTTTAGAAGAGTAAGTCATTATACATAAACATATAGATTTGTTTTCTTATCAGTGTGTCAAATTATAAATACAAATAGCTACTCAACTGCTACTATTTTAAGTTCCAACTAATTCTCCTCAATTTACAACAATTTAAACATTATATCCAGCATAGAAATAATATTTTCAATAGATGCAACATCTAAAAATAGTTGGGATATTGTTTTATTAAGAAACAATTCATCTACCATTTTCAAATATGCTTCTAAACAATATCGTCAATAAGTATTTTTTCCAATTTTATTCATATATATAGATATAAAATTTACATATATGTTTATCTGAGTATACATGTGCACACACGAACACATCTAATCGGTTCTCCCTATTTCATTTCTTTTTCTTAATTAATTTGGAAAGTATACAAATCAAAAAAACAGTAGAAAAAATCTATTCTGTACCTCGACATAATAAAAGCCATATATGAAAACCCACAGCAAGCCTCAAACTCAAGGGTAAAAGATTGAAAGTTTTTCCTCAAAGATCAGGAGCAAGGATGCCTTCTTTTGCCACATCCATTCAACACAATACTGAAAGTTATAGCCTGAGCAATTAGGCAAGAAAAATAAATAAATGATATGCCAGTTGGACGGGAAGAAGTAAGTTTTTTCTGTTTGTAGATGATATGATCTTATATATAGAAAACCCTGAAGATTCTACAAAAGAAAATAACTATTAAAGTTAAAAATTAATTCAGGGAAATAGCAGGACAGAGTCAACACACAAAAATCAGTTGCACTTCTACACACAAACAATGAACAATCTGAAATGGGAATTATGAAAACAATTCCATTTATAACAGCATCAAAAAGAATCAAATACTTAGGAATTAACCAAAGAAGTCAAAGACTCATTCAAGTAAAACTATAAGACTTTGCTGAAAGGAATTGAAGAAGACATAAATAAAAGTAAATAAATCTCATGTTCATTGACTAGAAGACTTAATAATGTTAAGATGTCAATACTACCTAATTTACATGTTCAATGCAATTCCTATCAAAATCCCAATGAAATTTGTTTCAGAAATAGAAAAATCCATCCTAAAATTATATGGAAAATCCAGAAATCCCAAATTAATTTTGAAAAAGAAGAACAAAGCTGGAGGACTCATGTTTCCCGATTTCAAAACTTACTACAAAGCTACAGTAATCAAAACAGTGTGGTACTGGCATAAAGGTGACATGTAGACCAATGGAATAGAATTGAGAGCTCAGAAATAAACTCTTGCACATATATTCAAACAATTTTTGATGGCTGGTGGGGGCAGGGGGGGCAAAATCATTCAATGGGTAAAGGATGGTCTTTTTAACAAATGGTGCTGGGAAAATTGGATATCCACATACAAAATAATGAAGTTGTACCCTAACCTGGCACCATATATAAAAATTAACTCAATGGGGGAAAAAATGGCATAGATGATAGATTTTCTGTTTACCCCTCTGGAGACCAAATCAAAGTTGGAATGAAAACAAGGAGCAGCAGCAAGAAAAAAATTGCAGGGGATCTAGATGAACAAGCCATACAGCTAGGGAGAAATCCAAGAAAGCACTCTGCAACGGCAGAAGGTAGGATGGGGTGAGGACACAGGGCTGCCCAGTCTCAGTGGCTGAGACGGAGGATGCAGCAGCGGCAGATGCCTCTTAAAGAGGCTGCGTCTGTGAGCGGATTTTCACAGTGACGGGACCTGCTCATTCTCAGTACCAGTACCAATTCAGCTGCACGCTGGGAGCACCAGGGATTTACAGGGAGACACTGTTGGAGTGAGAGTCGCGAGACTCGGTACAGAAGTGCTGGCGATATCCATTGTTTCCTGTTGAGCCCTACCCCCTACCAGTGCGCCAGACCCTGCGCCACCATAGCTGAAACGTCATCAAACTGGATAATAGAGGTCGCTCCGCTCAGAGGATTCTCTGAAACCCTGCCTTCCCCAACTCGCGGCCCCACCCAAGCCACATCCAAGTTTATCCTCAGCGAGTCAGGTGCTCCTTGCTGAGCAGTGCCTAGAATCACACTGGAGGCAGCTGGCCTCGGTTTCTGACATGGCCTTTTGAGGCAAATATTAGCACAGCATCTGTGGATTGCTTGCTGAATCTTAACAGGTGGCCCCGGAGAGGTAGAGGCTTGGGCTAAATTTGGCCTGAAGCTAAACCCCTCTCAGGACTGTGCCATTGGAAACCTACTTCACAAATCCACACTAGTAAGACTGGGAGACTCAGGAGCTTTGCTTAGTACATAGAAACAGACACGGAAAGGCAGCCAAAATGGGAAGACAAAGAAGCAGAAACTATATGAGAGAACAGAACAGAGATCCAGATATAATGGAGTCAAGCAATCTAACAGATGCAGAGTTCAAAACACTGATTATAAAGATGCTCAATGAACTTTTGGGAAGTGTAGAAACTCCAAAAAAGATATAAAAAAAAAAAACATAAAAATGGAAATGGAAATTATAAAAGGGAACCAGTCTGAAATGGAGAACACATTATCTGAGATGAGAAGTATATTAAATGGAATAAACAAAGTGAATAAAGAAAAGGATCAATGCCCTACCTAGAGGATGGGAAAGCCAAGGACACTCAATCAGAATGGCAAGAGATAAGATGCCAAGACTATAAAAATAATTTAAGGAGCATGTGGGACACTATTAAGGGTCCAAATATCCGTCTGATCAGCATAACTGAAGAAAATCAAGATGTTGAACAGCTGTTTGAAGAAATAATGATGGAAATCTTCCCTAACCTGTTGAAGGAAATGGACATAAAACCCCAGGAAGCTCAGAGAATTCCAAAAACCAGGGATCCAAAGAGGCCCACACCAAGACACATCATGATTAAAACGCCATGTATTTAATAGCAATTCATCCTAAACTATCACCCAGTTGTGTAAATATCAAATACAATCAAATGTACTAAGTATTTAAGGTCATCATCTTGAACAAGATTCTGCTGGACCTTTTATTATAGTGTTTTTGAACAACAGAGGTTTTTACTTTTTATGTAATCAAACTAATCAATTTTTTCCTTTCTAGTTGATTATTTTTCAGTCTTGGATTAGAAAACCTTCCCTAAAATATTGTCATTGAGATAATCTCTTCTATTGTCTTCTAAACACTTTATAATTTTGTATTTCACATTTAAGTCCTTAAACCATCTGGAATTAATTTGTGTATGGTGTGAAGATCTGTTTTCTTTTTATTTCCATGATGATAATAAATTGTCCCACCATCAACAATCTGCAATGCCAGCTCTGTCATAAATCAGGTTTCCAAATATGTGTAAGTCTGTTTCTGGGCTTCCTATTCAGTTCCACCAGCACATTTGTCTATCCTTGAGCCAATACAAAACACGGTATGTAGTACTGTAGCTTTATAATAAGTCCTTCTATCTGGCAAAGCAAGTCCTCTTCTGGTTCTCTCTCTTCAGGAATGTCTTACCTATTTATAGCCCTTTGCTCCTCTTTATAAATTGTAAATTCAACTTTATCACTTTCCACAAATAGAATTTTGATAGAAATTGCAAGACTATTAAGAGAACTGACTTCTTTGTAACATTTGGACTTTCCTATCCATGAACATCATTGGTTTCTCTATTTATAGATATCTTTAAAAATCTTTCAATAATGCTTTAGAATTTTTTTCTACATAAGAGTTGTATATTTTTTGTTAAGATTTGTTCCCATGTGACCTGTATTTTTGAAACTATTTGTATCTTTTTCAAAATTGGATTTTCTAACTCTTTATTGCTGATATAGAAATTTAATTTTCTCACATATTAATCTATCTAGCACCCTACTAAATCCTGATTCATTTTAATATTGTGTATAATTTAAAAAATTTTTCTTTGTGAATAATATTTTCTGCAAATAATGACAGTTCGCTTCTTTTATTCAACTCCTTATTCGTAAGTGTTAGTATGTGTTTGGATTTATTTTTCAGGCTAGAAATGCCTGTATGATGTTAATTAAAAATTATGATACCAAGTCTCCTTGTCTTATTCCTAATTTTAAATGCAAGACTTTTAATCATTCACCATTGAGTATGATTCTTGCTACATATTTTTTACAGCTACATTATATCAGATTAAATAAAATTCCCTTTAATCCTAGTTTGAGAAGAGTTTTGATCATAAATCGTTGTTGAGTTTTACAGAATGCTTTTTCAGTATCTCTCTGAATTATCATATACTTTTTCTCCTTTAATTTTCTAAAATGGTGAGTTACATTAACAAATTTTTTATAATGCTGGACCAAACTTGCTTCCCTGACTTAAACTCAATACAGTTGCTAAACCAAGTCAATAAGTTGACTTGGTTTGCTAATATTTGCTTAAGATTTTTTACGTATGTTAATTAGGGAGACTGACCTGTAATTTTCTCTTTTTGTTCTATCCTTCTAAAGTTTTACTAGCCTGATAAACTAAGCTGGGAAATATTATATATTTTTCTATTCTATGAATGAGAAAATCTTTCTGTAATATTGTAATTATTACTATGAATCGGCATAAAGTTGTCCAAACATTTTCCTATATTTGAAACACATGGTTGCATCTGTCAAGTCCCTTTTTTACTTCCAATACATTTACAGGTCTTCTTTTTTTATTTTTATTTTTTAACTCTACCTTGCCAGGCATTTGTCTAATTTATCAGTCTTTTCAAAAACCAATTTTTGGTTCTGTTGATCCTTTCTACCACATCTTTGTTTTCAAATTCATTAATTTCTGCTCTTAATCACTTCCTTCCTTCTAGTTTCTTTGAGTTTACTATACTGTTCTAACTTCTTAAGTTACATAGTTAGCTCGTTTATATTCAGCCTTTTTTCTTTTTTAAATATAAATATTTGACACTATTATATAACTCTAAATATTATTTTAGCTTTATCCCACAAATTTGCATTTTCATTATCATTTCTTCTTTCAACCATGGGTTATCTAGAAACTGTTTCTAATTTCCAAATGTGTACATGTTTTTAGTTATCATTTTATAATACATTTGTAAATTGTGTGGTAGTTAGAGAATGTGGTCTGAACGATACCAATCTTTGAAACGCATTGAAACTTGCTTCATGGCCTCGCATATGGTCAATTTTTATAAATGTTCCAGGTTTGCATGAAAAGAATTTCTTTATATGGCCATTAGATCAAGTTTAGATGAAGGCATAATGTTTTACCTTCAGTAATACTTTTCCTTTAAAGTCTACTTTGTCTGCTTACTTTGAAAAAATAAAAAAATAAAGTCTATTTTGTTTGATATTAACATAACTACACCCGCTTTCATTTTGCCTGATTTGTCATTTCCAATTCCTTAACTTTTAACCTATGTATATTTTTATGTTTTAGGTGTATCTCTTACAAATAGCTTTAATTTACCTGGATTCTACTTTCGTTTTCTTTTTGTTTTCTCCTGTCTTAACAATATTATTCTTTTAACTAGAAAGTTGTATAATATTTATATTTATATTGCTGACATATTTGGATTCATATCTACTATTTTGTACTTTCTCTTTGCCTCACTATTTTTATTTTTTGGTAGCCTTATTTTTTTATCAAGATTCTTCTCCCCATTTTATTTTCCCCCTTTTTGGAAGAGAAATCACACCGCCTATTTTTATTCTAATAATAATTACCCAGAAATTTAAACAAGCATATTTAAAGTGTAAAGTGTATCAATACCTCTACCTTTTTTTCCTTTGAATTCTTCGAATCCACTCACTCCCTCTCCCAGGCCAATTCATATGCTACTATTTTCTTAAATTTTAGCTCTACCTTGGAAAATTCTCAGCCATTATCTTTTTAAATATTGCCTCTGCCACATTTCCCCCATTATCTACTTCTAGAACTCTGATTAGACCTATGCTGAACCTTCTCATCCTATCCTCCATGTTCCTCAAAATTTCATTTTTATTCCCAACTCTTCTTCTTTATGTACTACCATCTGGGTATTTTCTTTTTATCTATATTTCAGTTAACTAGTTTCCTCTTTAGTTGTGTCTAACCTTTTCCTTTATCTGTCCATTTATTTCCATTTTACCCAGAGCTACGGCCAGCACATATCCCCAGTAACTACCAATATAAGGAAAATTTCATTGGACACTTATTAAAAATGTCATCCTTTGGGTGTCACAGCTTTTATATGGTGATTCTCCATTGAATCTTCCTCCCTCCTTAGGCACCAAACTTTGTCTCTATTCCTTCATACATAGACCTATAAAATATAAGCCCTAAGCCACCAAGGATTAGCAGGTAATACCTGGGTAAATATCAATTCCAGTGTACAATTTCACCAATTAGTTCACATATTCTTGTTATTTCTAAGTTCTGAGAAATTCCCTTCCTTCCTACTACCTCAAGCATGCATTGAAAAGTAATTTTTTGTTAATATTTTATGTAATATTTTATGCTGTTACAGGAAGAGTTTTTCTGAACATCTAATCTGCCATGCTGCCAGAATTTGAAATGGAAAACTGCTGATTCTTATACAGTGATTTTATATCCTTTAAAATATCTTCCAGAACGCTATTTTTCATATAGTTTTTTGATTACTTCTTTTGAATTTTCTAGGTAGACCAACATATTACATGGGAATAATGATGATTTTGTCTTTTCCTATCAACTATTAATAATCTTTACTTCCTTTTCTTATTTTAGCACAATGGCTAAAATCTGCAATAGCAATGGCAGCCTCATCTTATTTTTAATGTAACACCAAAATAAAATAGAATATGGGTATCATCTATCCACCTACTCCTACATCTGATCTAAGTAGTTTGACTCTGTCCAAAACATGGCTTGAAGTTCAAACTGTAAGTCTGAAATTGAAACTAGGTGTTATGGACTGAATGTTGTGGCCCCCCAAATTTGTGTTAAAATCCTAACGTTCAATGTGATGATATTAAAAGGTAGAGTCTATAGGAGGTCATGAGGGTAGAGCTCTCATGAATGGGACCAGTGTTCTTATAAAAGAGACTAGAGAGTGCTCTTGTCCTTCCTGCCTTGAAAGGACAAAGATATTGGCCTCCTCTGAACCAGGAATCAGGTCCCCACCAGATATCGAATCACCTGGCACCGGGATCTTGGATTACCCAGCCTCCAGAACTGTGGGAAATAAATGTTTGTAGTTTAAGCAACCTAGTCTATAGGTTTTTTTATTATAGCAATCTGAATAGACTAAGACTGGAACAATCAACAGTCTTTTCACAAAATTGAAAATCAAAATATCTAACACTGTAAAGGAACAATCTTTATTAAATTGCAATCCAGAGAAAATTTGTACTTTAAATATTTCATATTTCATATTTAAATTATGAACTGAAAGCTGAGCAATGTAAGAAGATTCATCACCATGTTAAATGTGTTTCTTCAGAATTTAACAGGGAAAAATATACACTGAAACTCTTAAACATGTACAACATATACATTAAAAAGAAAGTTAAAAGGCACATTTTTTGTTATCTTCTCCTATGTATCAGCAAACAAACTTAATACTGCCTAAAAGCATTTTATTTTAAATAATAAAATTACAGAACTGGATGTTGGTATAGACTGAAAGGAAAGCTTGAATGAGAACTCATGATTACATGTACTAATTAGTTTATTTGCTCGAAAATTTTATTTGAAGAAAATGTATACAGTAATTCCTCCACATAAACTTAACAGAAAAACTATCAAAGAGTACAAACTACTGGTTGAAAGTTTACATAGAAACTTTGGAATCCACTGTCCTGTAAGTTATAGCTTTTGAAGAGACCACTATTAGCTGAAGTTATCATGACACAGATCATTATTTCTTACCTCCTGTATCTCCATGATAGCTCCTGATTTAAAGCATGAAAAACACTTACTATAAGTCAAACCATTTCGATGGTCACAATGCCACTCACAGAATGAACGACACTCTGTTGCATCCTCTGCACTCTATTACAACAAAGATCTATCATTTCTAACAGGTGTTAAATTTAATTGATTGTATGTCACCAGTGGATTTGAAACAGCTTTTGAGACTAACTTTTATATTATAAATTAATTATCAAACTAGAATAGACACTGTGACCATGATAAACTGAAAAGAAATACCCATAAGAAAGGTTGCTTTAAATCTTTCTATTAAAGCTGTTATTAAATATTCCAAGGATAACTCTGATCTAGAATCAGATCTTCTTTTTTTCTGTAGGGATCCCATTGTTCATGAATCAGCTTAGTAGTAGACATTTCTATGTACTTGGTATATAGCCTTAAAAAAATCTCTGTACCTTCTACTGGGTTCCCTGGCTCCAACACTAAAGAGTTTAAAATATAGTTGAACATTAAGGTTCAGTAACACATGTCTAAAAATTTTATAAATTAAAATCATGTAACTAGACACATTAAATCCATTTTTTAAAAGGAAGATAGACAGTATAGCCAAGAATATACCACCTCATTTTATAAATTTTAAGGGCTATTTAGACATAGAGTAAAGGAAATAAACAAAACAGTTTTATAAAAACAAAGCTTTCTCCACATATTGGGAAGATACTCAAAGGTATAAGAACCTTCAAAAAGTAGGAAAGGATAGCCAGTGCAATTTTTACTTTCACTTTCTCACCTTCTACTCTCCTATTCCTTCTTTTCCTTCTAAAACCAAGAACCCTTCTTATGAGAAATTAGATGCAAGAAAAGAGTTTTATCCACTATTGTTCTTTCAGGAGAACTTAAAGTAGCTGAGTGAGACGATGTAGTTCCATCAGTAAATAGTACCCAGGAAAAGTTCAGAATACCCTACTTGTTTACCTAGAAGAAAAGAAGAAGGATTTAGAGGGAAAGTAAGTAAAGATGAAAGAATGAAATGGGTCAAAACTCAAGTACAGATCTGGACAGCCAAAAAAACAATATCATAATATTTCATCTAGCAGTGGAAATGGAGCGGGATATAGAATATTAAAGAAGGGAGCAGAGAGTAAGACTATAAAGAAAATTCTTCAGTGTTTTTACAATTGTACATCTATCACTCTTAACATTAAAATTTCATTTATCTTCAGCATACTTTCTCTTTTTTGTACCAGCTTAGAACCTACACCATCCCAGGCATTCCTCCATCTCAAAGCTGAAAGCCATTTAGGCTTATCTTTCTCGAAATCCAACCTCTTTCCTAACAACAAAGAAAAAACTTCCCCTTTCTTTTCCAGCTTATCCCTTCCCCAAAACAAGATTGTCATTGTCTCATGTGGTGGTTTTTATTAAGAATCTGATACAAGTAAACCACATTGAGAAATTAGGCTTTGTAGAGGAGAAAAGTATTTTTTAAATGGTAACTGTTCACTGGAATGTAAATGGGAGAGTGTATAAGGGATATTTTGGAACAGGGGTGATAGCTCAGGTTCATACCTACTCTGGGACTAACATTTTCTTCATTTAGCTAATCATTCAGAAAATATTTACTGAGAACTAGAAGTATAGAGATACACTTGACATCCTATTCTTGCCAGTTTACATTGTAGAGTTTAACAGGAAGAAGTGAAAGGAAAGCTAGAAAAAATAGGCAATAATAGGACTTTAGGGAAGAATGGTAAATACTTGCTTTACATAGTGTTATTCCAACAACCCATACACCGCCATTCCCGGCCTCCAGCCCGCCTTATACCAGCCTTGGCATCACTAATTAATCACTAACTAATCAAATTCTTTCTTACTGAAACGAACTCAGAATTTTTTAAATGTTATATTCCAGGTAACTGGCTATTATTTAAGATGAAAACTATGTGTTATCTCTAAGTTAAAGGCATCTGGGAAGGAAAAGTTTTAAAGATGACAGAAAGAGCCATTATACTCCGTCTATAAGAGTAACAAAAATTATGTGTCACACAGTACTGCACAGATACTTAACAGATATATTTCACTGAATCCATACCACAATCCTATGAGGCAAGTACTACCTCCACTTCACAGCTGAGGCTATCCCCAGCCTCCGCTCTGCTTAACTAAATTCCCTTCTTCTATAGCAGCCTCCAAACCAGCTCTACATAATCATTCCTTCTTCTCACCTCCTCCAGCATCTGACATTAAATGTTACCTATGTGATTATTTATGTTTCTTCTGCCTCTATCCTGCCTCCCCAACTACATATCATATATTCCCTTTGCTTAGTATAGTTAGTGCTCAAAAATATGTTTATGTAATAGCCAAAACAATTTTGTAAATAGCTAAACAGCCAAAAGTAAAGATATAGTAAAAGAAACCTTCATACTCGATATTTAGTCATCCAAGACTTTTTAGTGCAGTGAAATATTATTTCTTATAAGCAATTAGCCACTTACCAGCTATCTTCTTGGGCAAGCTGTCTTCATATTATATAGGAGGTCTTCATATGTCATTCTTCATATGAAGTAGTTGAAAATCAGAAAACTAAGGTAATCTGCCCAAAGTTAAGCAGCTAGCAACAAAAGCAGTAAGGATTTGAATTTAGGTCTATTTCTTTTTTTTATTTTTACTGAATTTATTGGGGCAACATTGGTTAACAAAATTATATAAGTTTCAAGTATACAATTCAATAATGTATCACAAGTATATTGCATTGTGTGTTCACCACCCAAAGTTAAATTTCCTTCCATCACCATATATTTGACCCCCTCTACCTTTATCTACTTCCCTGCTCCTTCTTTTTCCTCTAGTAACCATTAGACTGTTGTGTCTATGAGTCTTTGACTGTCTTGTTCATTTGTTGCTTTCAGTTTTCTACCCCTCATAAGAGTGTTATCATATAGTTCTTAACTTTTTCTGTCTGGCTTATTTCTTTTAGCATGATAATTTCAAGATCCATTAATGTTGTCACAAATGGCAGTATTTCATCTTTTCTTATGGCTGAATATTATTCTATTGTACATATGTAACACATCTTCTTTATCCAATCATCTATCAAAGGACACTTCAGTTGTCCCCATGTCTTGGCCACCATGAATAATGCTGCAATGAACATCAGGGTGCATATATCTTTATGGATAAATGTTCGAATTTTGGGGGTAGATACCCAGAAGAGGGATTGCTGGGTCATATGGTAATTTTAATTTTTTGAGGAACCTCCATACTGTTTTCTAGAGTGGCTGTACCAATTTACATTCTCACCAGCAGTGTATGAGTGCTTTTCCCCACAACCTCTCCAACGCATATTACTTATCTTGTTGATAACAGCCATTCTTACATGTGTGAGGTGGTATCATTGTGGTTTCGATTTGCATTTCCCTAATATGTAGAAAAATTGAGCATCTTTTCATATGTCTGTTGGTCGTTTGTATGTCTTCTTAGAAGTGTCTATTCAGGTCCTCTGCCTATTTTTTAATTGGGTTGTTTGTTTTGTTGTTGTTGTTGTTGTTGTTGTTGCTGAGTTGTATGAGTTCCTTATATATTTTAGATATTAGCCCCTTATCAGAGGTGTTGTTTACAAATATCTTCTCCCATTCAATTGGTTGCTTCTTTGTTTTGTTGATGGTTTCTTTTGCTGTACAGAAGCTTTTTAGTTTGATATAGCCCATTCATTTATTCTGGCTTTTACTTCCTTTGCCTTTGAGGTCAAATTCATAAAATCCTCTCTAAAAGCAAGGTCCATGAGTTTATTTAGTACTTATGTTTTCTGCTATGCAATTTACTGTTTCAGGTCTTATATTTAGGTCTTCTATCCATTTCATTTAAAAATAAATCTAGGCCTATTTCATCCTAAGTCTCATATTCTTTCCACATACATGACCAAAGGAGGAGGAGGTAGAAGGTCATGACAACATATATGAGATCAGAAGATAACACACAGTTGGAAGGTAAGCTATTATAGGAGCAGCTTTTCCTTCTATTGCCTGATATGTCCACAGTCCCTGAAATAATATCAGTGCTCTGATACATCAATTTATTCTGTAATTAATCTGAATCATCTTTTAAGTCCATGAAAGGTCTTAGCTAGGGTTACCAGCTGTAAAATTGCAGTTGACTATTTTTGGTTATTGTGATATATCTTTTAACTAAATTTCTGTAATCCCCAATCTTTTTGCTTATATAGTGGCATTTCCAGCCTTCTTATCTATTTATATGACAAATAAGACTGGTTTTCTTCTATTAGTCCACCTGGCTTCTAAAAATCTCAAATTCATTTTTAAGTAGAAATAGCGAGCTACAAGTACAAGAGAATCAGGAGCTGAGACTTGAAACATGGTAGCAATACATGCCCATAAAACAGTGACCAAAGAAGAGCATTTAGTGGTAAGTTAGCAGAACAAAAGTGACATAGTGGGACAAGAAAAAGATATAGTAGCCATATGATAAGGGCTTAACACGAAACTGCACTTCTTATAATAACTAAAATGCCTGTTAATGTGTATGTTGTGAAGCAACAATAAAGTCTAAACATAAAAAATATTATGACAAAATTATGACTGCCACTATAAAAAGACCCAATTAAGAACATAAACAGAATACAAGAGAGAAAATAGATAAATAGATGTACAGCCAAAGACAAAAAAAAACTGGCTTTAGTGTGGCCTTTATACCAGTGTGGTGAAAAAAAATTATATAAACTTAATTTGTTTTAAGAGGAAAGGAAAAGATACAAAGCATAAAAATGAAAAACTATTTTAAGAAGACTACTGAAAATATTGATTTAACATAACAAAAAATGCTATAATAAAAAAAGATATAGCTGTGAAGTAATAAAAAAATATAATAAAGACATGAAAACTATAAAATAAAAGATTTATAAATACTCAGGGGCCAACTCCTTTCCATAAACACTTTGTATTTACAAGAAAAGCCTTACTACATTACCCATTCAGTTATATTAGAGGTTTGGGGGCTTAATGAATAGCCCATATATGAGAGTATATAGATAAGAAATAAAAGGAAAGAATAAGAAGCAAAGTCACAGATGTCTGTGACCCCACAGTAAACTGGAGACTATCCAGAGGGTAATGAAACTTCGCAATGTTGGATAGTTTTGTGATTTTGGTTACAAAGCATTTCTAGAATAGTAAAAATTCAACGCTATGCCATTCAAGATTATAGGCAATTAACTTATATAATAGCTGTAACCCTAAGAAAGACTAAATATAAATTACATGTCTGTAAAAAATAAATTTTATTTTAAAAGACCAATGAATACTCATCATTTAAGACTGACTTCTTCCCATTCACTCACTCATTCAACTTATTTACTGATTACCTACTATATACCAAGGAAAGTTTGGAATTAGGGATACAATGGCAAAGAAAAACAGACACAGCATCATAAAACAAAGTTTATGGGAGAGAAAGACGCTAACCACACAATCAGTAGACAAATGTAAACTTGCAACCAAAAAAGGCCTACAAAGGAGAGCACAGAATTTGGCCTTATCAAGAGGTTTTTGGTACAAAAGAGCAAAACAAACAAACAAAAAAAACCTTCATTCTTCAAAGAAGCACTCCACAAACTCGATAGTTTCATAAAGTTTGTTTTTTATGTAGTATTGGTATCTTTAAAATCAGGGCACAGATATTGAAAATATTATTACCAAAGGGGGGAGGGGAAGGCATCATTTATCTAAAGAGAAGGAAACTTTAAGTGGGTATTACTCAATACTTGAGATAGCCCATTCCTCAAAAATGTCACTCATTCTATAAAACTACTCCTAGAAGAAAACATACCCAGTGAACTCTTTAACATTGTTCTTAGTAATATTTTTTGTATATATATCTCCTCGCATAAGGAAAACAAAAGAATAAATGGGACTACATCAAACTAAAAAGTTTTTGCACGGCAAAGGAAATGATCAACATAACAAAAAGCCAACCCACTGACTGGGAAAAGATATTTGCTAAAGACATCCGATAAGGGGCTAATATCCAAAATATAGAAAGAACTCATACAACTTAACACCAAAAAAATAAACAATCCAATTTAAAAAAGAGCAGAGGACCTGAATAAATATTTCTCCAAAGAGATCATATAGATGACCAACAGACAATATGAAAAGGTGTTCAACATCACTAATTATCAGAGGAATACAAATTAAAACCATAATGAGATATCACCTCACACCTGTCAGAATGGCTATCATCAATAAATTTTTTAAAAAGAACAAGTGTTGGCAAGGATGTGGTGAAGAGAACTTGGTGCATTGTTGGTGGGATTGCAAATTGGTGCAGCCAGCATGAAAACCAGTCTGGTGTTTCCTCAAAAAATTAATAATTGGACTACCTTACAACCCTGCAATTCCACTTGAGGGTATTTTTCTGAAGAAATCCAAAACACTAATTTGAAAAGCTATATGTATCCCTATGCTCACTGAAGCATTATTTACAATAGCCAAGATATGGAAGCAACCTAAGTATCCATCAATAGATGAATGGATAAAGAAGATGTGGTACATATATACAATGGAGTATTACTCGGCCATAACAAAAGAATAAAATTTTACCACTCATGACAACATGGACAGAACTAGAGGGTATTACACTTAGAAAATAAGTCAGACAAAGACAAACAATATATTTCACTTATATGTGGAATCTAAAGAACAAAATAAATGATGAAACAAAACAGAAACAGACTAATAAATACAGAGAACAAACTGATGGTTGCCAGATGGAAGGGGGGTTGGAGGGCTAGGTGAAAAAAGTGAAGAGATTAAGAAGTACAAATTGGCAGTTACGAAACAGTCACAGAGATTTAAAATACAGGATAGGAAACATGGTCAATAATATAATAATAACTATGTATGATGCCAGGTGAGTACTAGACTTTTCGAGGGGATCACTTCTTAAATAAATGTCTAACCACTATGCTGAACATTTGATTCTAATATAATACTGAATGTCAACTGTAATTGAAAAATAAAAATTTTTTGAAAAGTCACTCATGCTAAAAATGCTAAGTTAAAATTTGAGAAACAATTCAGCTTTTTAAACAAATACCCAAAGATCCAGAATAGTATCTAATTTCAAAACAGTTTTAAACATAGGCATTTTTATATTAAGCCTTCAAAGAAGTAGCCAATGGACATTAAGTATGAAGACAGCATTTTGCAATGAAAGCCACTTCCACAACAAGCTTAGTTAGGTTTTATCTTTATACACATTTGAAATTACTTGGACTCAAACCAATGTCAACTAGTTTATGTCTTAAAGACTTCCTCTGTATACATGTCTTAACATTTTTGATAACACTGTCACTACTGGAACAAATCTTTTATTTGAATCTCATAAGAGTAAAGAACTAAACTTGTCAAAGTCCAATGAAAGATATTATGTGAATATTAAGAGATTTACTCCTCCTTGACAACATAAAATATACAGTTAAAAGTTAAAAAATATAACTTCAGCAGTCTCAACTCCATATACATAGCATATTATCTCCTCATATGTTTACTTTCAGGAATGTCAACTTTTAGGGGGCCTTTATTATGCAAAAATGACTACCCACAGTTACTTGTATTTAATATTTAATTAATTAAAACAGTGTGTTTTTACACTGTTTTATAAGTTTTATGTTCATCTTACAAATCATGTTATTTTATATATAATTTATAAGTTTAGTATAAAAATAAAAACAATTACTTCCTTTATTCATGTTTAATTAACTCATTGAAGATTGAATTCCCCTAACAATTATCTCCAATTATAAAGCTAGTTAAATGAAGTTGCCTAAAACAGTTAAAATTACATTTACAAATCAAAATAAGTCTGATTCTCTTAAATCTTAGAAACTACCAAAATCATTCTAAATAACTAAACAACTCTTGTAAATTTAATAAACCAAACTAATAAATGGAACAAATCCAATTATCTTGAATGCTCTAACACTATTTAGAAAATTAGCCGAATTATTTTACTTCTTTCAAATTAAAATCCTCCTACTTGTAGTGTAACACAGAACCGGGAAAAACTTTGGTTCCTGAAGACTTACGTAATAAAACTGTCGTATCAGCCTGAATGGATGGCCTCCAAACTCATGTCAAAGAGAAATAAGCTATCTTGGTTAAGCTACTATTGTGTTGGGTTTTCCTTCACACATAACCAAACATAATCCTAGTTAATATATAATATATTTTTAATATCAAACATTTCAAATTAAAATCACAAAACATCAGATTCTCTAATATGTTTGGTTTTCTTAAATGTTTCAAACACCTTTTAAAACAAATACAAACATATAGTATCACAATGATTATAAAACTTTTTTTCTAAACAATATAAAACATGTTAATACTAACAGATTTGATCCGTTTCATAACTAAAGGTAGCATGTTTACCAAGCATGATAGAGTCACAGAACCAAGGGGCTTCTTCCAGGAGAGTTCCAACTGGCTAGCATGCTAAGTTTTTGTTTGTTTGTTTGTTTGTTTGTTTGTTTTGTAATACTAGGACTTTTCAAACCCATGACTTTTCTTGCAACCCAATATCAATATATCATACATTCCTTCAATTTTTTAAGCCACCTCCTAACACAACATTTAATTGCCTGCTTTAAAATGGTGACATTCTTGTATATTATAGATCACACTAATCTCTCTATTGAGTGATTAGATTCTGCTTTCTTATGTTCTCATCTGGTTCAATGCCACAATGCTACATTCATTTTATTGACAGGGAAGATGCAACAGATAAATTAGTTTGTAGTTTATTGCTCTTGCTTTAAAAAAATGATAACCAACAATTAGATATGATATAAATCATGGCTATAAACAGAATCTTACATATCCACCAATATTTATTACTTATATGAGTTTTATGGCTGGTTATTTATACAGCTTCATTTATCATAAAAGATTAAAGGTAATCTTTTCAAAGGGTGACCAGATATCTTAGCAAGGCCAAGAAACAGTCCACATTTTCAATGGGTAGTAATAAATTAGATAGCAAAAGGGGAACATAAATGTCACAACAGTCAAAATGCCAAAAACAGTGAGGGTTTTTGAAAATGAGTATGTCTAAATGAAGTTGCTATGTGTAAATTCAAGTATCTCACAGTGATCACAATATGTCTATCCCTTGGAGCCTCTGAGGAACTTAGGTTTAAGGAAAAAAAAACCCAGACAATAGGAAAATAAAGAAATTAAGGGACTGTGATGAGCCCAGTTGTTTCCTTACTTATTTCCATGACCATGAGAGTAGGGTAAGCATAGGGGTAAAGAAGTATAAAGAACTGATTCTATCATTTTTACTCTTTCACTGTATTGTTCATCCATTTTGTATTGGGTTATTAAAAGTGGATTCACTGCATCACTATTACCTTTCCTCCACAATGCTGTCAGAGTGATGCTCCTAGAATGCAAAATTGATAGTGTCATTCCCCTTCCTAAAATCCAAGATAGCTTCTCATAGCCTTTGAAGTACACTTCATCTTCTCAAACAAGGACAAGAAGGTCTTTATGACAGGACCCTCACCTACCTTTCTGGCCCTAATCTTACTCTTGCAACTCACCCACAGAAGCTCTTCACTTCTGCCATGCCAAACAACTTGTATTCTGCAGCCTTTTAACTCATATGTTATCCCCTCTTCCTGGCCTGTCCCCTTCACTTTCAATCCCCAATCCCTTCTTATAACAAACTCCTGACTCATCTATTTTTCATAACTTGGCTCAAAAATCACCTCCTTCAAGAAGCTTTCTCTAAGCTCCCAGTTTGACTTAGAGTCACCATCTCTAAGTTCACAAAGAACAATGCTTATACTTCTATTATAGCATTTATTTATGCTTATGATTATTAGCTAGTATGTTTCCAAAAAGCTCCTGAAAGCAGGGATCAAATCTTATTGGATTTGATAGCCAAGAACCAAGTATTTCTCATGTCTACTAACTACACAGAAGATACTCAGTAAATGTTTGCTAAATAAATAGAAACAATGTCTCCTTTAACATTTCACTTTTGAAACAACTGCAAATTATAAAATTGGGTTTAAAGTAAGCAAAATTTAACACCAATCATTTTTATGTTAAATCTGTGCTAGTTAATTTGTAAGTAACAAAATTTTAAAAGATGCTTTACTTAAATATATATGTGTATGTGTGCGTGTATGTCTTTTTCCAACAATAAGAATCTGTAATAAATCTTTATTTTTAAAAAGCCCCTAATGTTCTTCCAATGACTATGGTGCCTACTAATATATGCAAACACAGCCATCTGAACTCAGGTCTTCCTGATTACTAAGACTGGTATCTCAATTTTTAGTTATTATTCTCTCCCAAATCTAACAGTAAGAACATTCTTGCTTATTGTGAGGCTTCTGGGTTAAATGTACAACACACAGTATCAAATCGTACAATCATTTGTTTGAAATTAGAAAGTGGTTTACAGGTAGATCTGTCTTTATCTCATATAACCATCCATTAAAACTTAGCCCTTATATTAGAGTCCCAATCCCCACAATACTACTGTACTTAAAACTGACCAGCATCACATGTCCCCTATAAACCTCAATCATAAAGAAGCCAAATTTTCAACTCTAGACTTTGATACTCAGCTCCATCCCCATGTATCAGAAGCCCCATGTGCATCACCCCAGACCCTCTTAGCCTCACGTAGCTCTCATTTCAGCCACCATTGTGGCAACCAGCTCCACTTGGTCTCACAAAGAAACTACCTGACCATCCCTTACTTCAGAATATACACTGTGTGCCTCTCACTACCTACCCCAAGACTTCCGTGTTGATCCCAAAGAATGGACACTACCAGACACCACAGAACTCTGCCGGGACTCACTCATATAGAACTTAGCAGAGAAGGTGAGTTAATACCTCCTGAGGTGAGCCTTTGGTCAATTAGATAAATTCTTCCCCTATTCTCCCAGATACCTGTCCTGAGATGGAGTTTATATAGTCCCAGGAAGTCAAGCAATCTGTCACATTTAGCAAGAACCACCTTGAAAGCACATTTTCACATTGGCTCTCCCTCCTTTTCTCCTTCCTTAGTCCAGTTTTGCACTCTCTAATAAATTAATTAATACTGCTTAGGGCTCTACTTTCCAGAGAACCCAGTATAAGACATTCCATCACTTCAAAAGAAGTATGTGGTTTGTGTACTGCAAGGGAAATCCCAAAGTCCATTAAACTGCAAGCTGCTATTTCTGCTTTCTTTCCCTTAACTAAAAGACCTCAGAGATAGCAGAATAAAATCAAAATCTTACTGTCACTGCTTCCTCACTCATCACTTCTCCTAACCCATTCCAAATAACAATTTCCAGAACAAATAGTCTCAAACAAAATCTTTGTATTAGTGTCCATGCACTAGTTTATCATGGCAAGGAGAATGGGAGGAAGAAAGAATGATGGTATATGCTGAGTTACTAGTTCCTTCTCTTCTTCCAGGTTGTTCATAGTCCCAGTACTGAAACAATTTGAGATAGCAATCATTTCAATCTATATAACATAATTCTCAAAAATGAAATTACTAACTACATAGGTTCTTTTTTTCTTAAAAATGTAAAAAAAATAGTATTAAGAGCGACTCAGATATATCTCAAAGATTAACTGTTAAGATATTATCTTAAAACTGTCTTTAATATTCATAAATATATATATACACATATAGTTTGCAAATTAAGTTACTCATATACCCAAAGCAGAAAATAAACTATGCAGCTAATGCACAAAACACTTAGCAGGAAACATATTCATTTATTCAACTAAGATTTATTGCACATCTACTACATACCAAGCATTAGAGAAACAAACCAAGTAAGAGAGTCTCTGCTCTGTGGATGTTGTATTGTCTTAATAGGAAAGACTTAAAAAAAAAAACTAAACAGATAATTCAAAAACTCTATCTTTGCAATTGCAATAAGGAGACTGAGGAGTCAGAAAAGGCATCGTGGAAGAAGAAACATTAAAACTGAAACCTGATGAGTAGAAATTAGTTGTGGGGAAGGGGTGGAAGACAGTAGAGGCAGAAGACATTTCAGGCAGAGAGAATAAAATGTGTGAGGGTCCTGAGACAGCACAGAGCTTGGCATTTTTGAGAAACAGAGGCCACTGTAACTGGTGTTCACTGAGTAACAAGGCAAGCTTATTGGAATTGAGGCTGTAGAAGTAGATAGAAGACAGGAACCAGATCAATCATATAGAACTTTGTAATTTCTGGTAGTTTTACAAATGGAAATATTGGTAATGATAACATTATTTTAAACTTATATCACTTTTCATGATATGAAAATATAATTTTATGCTATAATTCATAACAACTTGTCAGCTAGTAAAGTTCCCTCAGCCAAGCATAGTAAGTCTCCCAATAAAACACCACTATTCTATTTTCTCCCTATTCTACAATGATTCATTGCTCTTGTAAAGAACAGATTGATTCATTGGTTCAATACCATAGATACTATTGAAGAAACCCTGTATTGTTATGTCCAGTACTGGTAATGTTGCCAGAGCAAACTTATCCAATATTCTTTTTTTTTTTCAACTTTTTTCATTGTGGTAAAATATATATAACATAAAACTTACGATCTTAATCATTTTAAGTGTATAGTTCAATGGTATTAAATACATTCAGAATGTCCAACCATCGCCACCGTCCATAACTCTTTTCACTTCCTAAAATTGAAACTCTATACCTATTAAACAACTCCCCATTCTACCATGTTCCTGGCAACTACCATTCTACTTTCGGTCTCCATGAGGCTGACTACTCTGAGTGCCTCACATAAGAGGAATCATACAGTATTTCTCTTTTTGTGACCGGCTTATTTCACTTAGAATAATGTCCTCTTTCTTGGTTCATTCATGTTGCAGAATATGTCAGAATTTTTTTTTTCAAGGCTGAATAATATTACATTTTATGCATATACCACATTTTCCTTTTCTATTCATCTATTGATGGACACTGGGTAGCTTCCACATTTTAGCTTCTGTGAATAATGCTGCTATGAACATGAGTGTACAAAAATCTATACAATCTTGATGAACAAGATGTCATTTCATCCATTTCCCTGTATGGATGCATACCACATACACAAAATCTAGAGTACTAGTCCAGAAGGAAATGAAAAAGATGACTTATTTTGTTGCCTTTTGGGGGAAGCCGGGGGGGAATAGCATATCTAATTTCTCCTCTCTCTAGTTATCCTCACCAATTCTAGACCATCAAAACTTTTCATGTTTCTTTATATATAGTGACATTATTTATGGCCTCTTGCCTTTTCCCATAGAGTTCTCAATTCATAGATGAATGTTCCCCCACATCTTCCATTTTCAAAACTCATTTAACATCCTGCTTTCACAAACTACTCTCCTTTTAAAATGCTTTACTTTCTGTTAACCTAAAATTAAAAAGAGCAGCATGTTTTGTTAAAGTACCCCTAAAAGGTTTCTAAAGTACCCAGTGAATTTACTAAAGTAACTAGGAACCAACAATATGGGTCTATTTTACAAAGCAAAAATTTTGCAAGGCATATAAATAAAAATTGAGTTTTACAAATAAAACTGCAAGCTAATCCTCCTACAACTACCTAACAATAGTAAGTTCTTTTATTTTCATCTGAGAGAAAATACTGAAAATGTGCTGATAATTTTGAACAACATTGAAAATGACCAAAAGTTTAAGAAATAAGAAGAAAAAAAGTTGTTTGTTTGTTTTTAACCTGAACTAGACTGGAAGAGAGGAATGTGAGGCACAAATAGCCTTAACAGATATGGGCATGTTATGAATGTACTGTACTAATAATCTACACATCTTAAGGACAGCCCTCTAATACAACTCAAAAAGTAAAAGAGGTATAGGAGAATACCAATCTTTTCTTGTGGCAGGTGCTAATCATAAACACAAAGAGGTACGGCCTGTTTGATAAATATACAGATATATCTGGTTAGCACTATTTGCTGCCATCCTGTGAAAGACAACCAAAATTAATAGGCAGTAGCTACTAAAATACATTTGGTTGTCCTGTGATTAAATAAGGCATCCTTTAATAACTTTTCTTGCTGCAGCCCCTAGCTAAGATGATTTGTGGCAGAACAAGTAAAACTCCAAAAAGCAGCTGGCTATTCATCAACCCCTGATTATGTTAGGAATATCACCTTGTCTTAATATTCTAGGTATAAAAAAGATTACAAACATAATGCAGGAAAGTAGCAAGGAAAAAGACATTCCTGTAACACTGTGATTACGGAAACTTTCTCAAAGATAAGCAGAGGAACTCTAGCATCAGATGAAACTAAGGGTTCAAAAGACAATGACCAGAGAAAGCAAATTATAAATGAGAAGTTTTGAGAGCTCCATCGACTGCATTAGAATTTAATCATCCATGTCGATGACTTTAGTAACACCCCTAAATCTCTTCCCTGAAAGGAAACAGCAAGGTGACTTCAGAAAGAAGTAAAGTTCACTCTCATTCTTTATGCACTTTAAGAAATCTTAGTTGCTTCCTTGTAGTTCTTACTGGAGATGAGGTCTTTTGCTCAAGCTGATTTTCCACAATTTCTCTGTCTCATAAACCCCCACACACAATTCCTAAACTTGAAAAATGCTTAATACCTTCAGACAGACAGAGCAGAATATTGCGACATGAGTGCAAAATTTCTAACCCCAACAACAGAAAAGAAATTCAAAAAATGTAAGACTCAAAAAAGTCTTACATTTAATCATTAATAAGCACTATGTCATCCTCAATAAAATTACTTGACGTTTCGATTTTAGTAACCTCTCTCCACAGGCCTTAAAATGTTCCTATTTTATTTGCTTAGTATATTAAAAGGCATTCTTTTGTAAAACTAAGTAGAAATAAATTCACAAGTATTCTGAAGGTGATTTGTCCTCACAACTATGAAAGAAAGCAGGTATTTCTACCAATAAGAGTCATTTGAGAAAGCTCAGTGAAAATCCTCAACATGAACATAACAAAAAAATATTTATGTTAGTGAAATGCAGCAACACATTTCTGTGTGCAATTACCATTTAATATTCACTTGTAATTCAATTGAAAACCTTTCTACTCAATAATTTCTAGGGCTACAATTTGGCTATACTGTAATATGAAATTTGAATATCATGTTACTGAGGAAGTTAAAAAAGACAAAAATAACTGGTATTTGTTGTTTTTTTTTTTTAAAAAAAAAGGTATATTCATACTTAGAAGATAGTTTCCCCAACTGCACATGGATTTTGTTCTAAATTTCATTCGTTTTCCAAAGCAATTAGTCATTTGCACTCATTACAATGTCAACCTGTTGAAGTTTTTGTATAATACTCTTTCTACAAACTGGTTAGACTTCCCATTACCACAATTTTGCATAATAACATTCAAGCCGCTACTGTCATTTTAAGCTGATAAACATTCTTAGCTTAAGAAACCCAAAATTATTATAAACTTAAATTTTTCTCCAGTTACTGAATTCACTTCTCTAGAATCAAATATTAAATTTCTCTCGGTAATCAAAGCTAAAATACCATACAACTTAAAAAAAAAAAAAGTGTGGTTTTTCTATAACCGCCCCCCAACCCCCGCAAAAAAAAAAAGATATGAGAATGCGAATAAGTGTAAAATCTGCAAAACCTAACATGGAGTTTTAAAATGAACAAACTGACTAAAACTACATTATCATATGTGTTTAGATAATGAAAAGAAAAAGGACAATCCTGAAGTCCTATTGCCCCTAAGGTTGTCTAGCTAGGCCCAAGAACAGAGGAACATTTATAAAGCTGAGATTCAGCTCACTGGTCTATCCCCACAAAATCTGAACTGCTGAAAACAAATCTTTCACAGTTTTTCTCTATTGTTAATTAGATATATACTTTCATGTTTCATTTTGTTTTTTGTAATAGAGAGTACAATAGGATAAATGAACATGATAAAATTATAAATATCAAAATGATGCCAATTAGTATAATGGTGGCAGGTTTATCTAAGATTCAAAAAATAATCTCTAAATTGGGCTTTTAAGAATTCACATTCATTTAAGTGATGCCTTAGTTTACTTCTTGTGGGGCTTAAGAACAGCTTGTCAATACACAATGTATTCTTTTCAGGCTGTCTAAGATTTCCAGTAGCTCATCTTTACCAGAAAGCTTATTTAATGGCAGCCAATTTGCAAACATCAATTTTAAGATTACAGCTTCAGTAAAACAAGAACAAATTAAAGTTCAAGTATTTTTGTTGGCATAGACTAAACAGACTAACTTAAGAAAAGAGTGACACCAAGGGCTCCATTTGCCATCACTCATTTGCTGTACGCACCAGTTTTCACATTACTTCAATAGAGAAACAGACATAATGAGTCTATCATTAAAGTATGCAAATTCATTACTTCTTGTGAAAGTTTGACATCTTGGCTCATGTCACATATTTGCAAACTAAATATGAATTCCAATAAAAGGACAAAGAACAAGGAAAGTAGAATAACAACTTTTAAGTTTATATTTTCACAAAACGAGAAAACCACTGAGTGCCTGCAGTAAAAACCACTAGGGTCAATTTTATCATTACTAGATCTTCAAGTTTCCTTCAAACTGTTAAGAAGAATCCAGTTATACAGAATTAACACTGTAATTGACTCCAACAACTAAACCACAAACAAAAGCACCTTAAATAGCAGACAAGGTGTACAACTAATTTTATAACAACAAAAAAATACTTCTATTATACATATAATCTAATAAACACCCTTTGTAAATACAGTTATTTTGTTCTAGATCCATGGAAAATAAAAAGCTCAATAAGAAACAAAAAGAAATTATTCAATTTTATATTCTTATTATAATTAGAAATAAATTTCAATAAACTAATTTCACTTAAAACAATTTTTCAAGAAAAGTCACCAGTTGTTCCAATTTTTCATTTTTTGATCATAGAATTTTTTGTTCTTAAAGCTTTATATTTGATAGCACTATGAGAAAATGTAACAATGAAAGTAGTAAATATTAAAGATTTACTCAAAAAATTACTTTGTCCTATTGATGGCACTGAAGGCTAGGGA
>NW_006431925.1:5381467-5390875 GCF_000325575.1 Pteropus alecto | reverse complement strand
GGAAAGAAAGTAATGTTTGGGGTTTTTTAAAATATGACAAAAATCTGATTAGGGAAAATAATTTCCATCTTTTCTAACACAAATAAATTACTTACTTTCCAATCAAATACTCCCATACATCTACACATTTAATATAAAGAGACAATGGTGATGCACTAACTTTTTGATCACTTACTACATGCTAGGCACTGTGTTAAATGCAATACACTTTTAGCAATTTTGTAATTGAGCGATTCTTCACAGCAATTGTTAACCCTATTTTACATATGGGAGTGAGGGGATTGAGGCACAAAGAGGTTAAAGAATTCACTCAAACCTACATAGTCAGTGAAAGAGCTGGAATTCAAGCCCAGGCAGTCTGGCTCCATACCTGATTTCAGAATTATTACATTACACTGTGTCCAGAGTACACATGGTACATGGTAAAATGCCTGACTTTTATTTAGTACCCTGCAAGGTAACTTTTATCATAGTATTCATCTCTTCTTTACTCACTCTGTGATAATTCTGGATTTCCTTTAAGATTCATCATCTTTGGAATTGAAGGGCCATACACATCCACATCTAACAAACCGATCGCCTTTGTCTGTAAGGAAACAGAATTTATCATAAGATTATTCCCATTCTTCATCAAAAATAAAGCACATAGCAACAGTAAATCTGACCACCGAAAAGACATTTGCAAAATATTCCAAAATCATAACCTAAACTTTCAAAGCAACAATAAGGTAAAAGAGCATAAACTGCTTAAGGTAAGTAATTTTTGTTGGTTTACCAATTTCTTCTAGAAAACTGCTCAAAGAAATCCAATGCATACACATTGTGGCTCAGATTTCCCATACAGTTTCAAACAGGCTAAGACTTTTTTGATCTGAGAACTAACAAATTACATGCACACAATGTTAAAATGATGATTTACAACAGCCAACAAAACCCCAGGAAAATGGAGCATTAACTTTTGAAAAGGCCATCTAAAACACCAATGAACACACACACACAAAAAAAAAAATCATGGAAACAAGACCATAATTAAGGCAAAGTGAGAAATTCTGATGCAGATCTGGCATGGAAATGCTAAGAAGGATAGAGGCAGACATAATACGGGGACAACCTCCAACATGCAAGTCACAGTTAAAACACCCAAGGTCTTCTGAAGAATTCATAAGCATCTAAAACTGTTTTGTTTTGTTTTATTTTGTTTTTGATCACCCACCCAGCTGCCCAAGGGCAGAATATCCTGATTGTTCTCTTCACTAGTTGCCAGTTAATCAGCATCTTAGCCAAAGAAAGGAAAACAAAATTCGCTATTTCCAAATGTCTTTTTTTCTTCTCTCCCCTCCTCTTCCTCCTTTGATAAATTAAATCAATCTGTTACTGGTTTTTCTCATATACAAGCAAACAACATGCTAATACTAACTATATGCCTTTGAGCTATATTTCACCAAGACTCTCCTCTCTATATATGTATATCCTGGCAAGATAAAACTCTTAACTTCTCAAAAAGTTTTTGAAAACTAAACAATCCCCATCTTCCATGTTATCTATTTCCAGACACAAAATAACTTTTTAAACCTTGCTATCTGGTTGCTTCTAAATACACAAAATAAGGTACATTCAATATTTATGTCCCTAACTTTATACTGACTTAAATTGCAGTTCCAAGAAAACCACTTAATGTCCCTTTTTTAGAATAAAGCAGGTGAGAAATTAAACACTAAATACTAACCTTAGTCACAGAGACGAAAAGACTAGGGATTAATATCTGCCTCTACAAAATCTCGGCTTATCATAAAATAAATGAGAAAAACGGAAAGATTCTTTCCCATTAATAGAATGGTGATATATAAAGTTTAGGTTTAATGAATTTAAGTATTAGCTTTAAAAAGGTAGAAACATTCAATGAGAAATTCAGACCCTATTTAACTCCTTTCAAAACCACAAACAAAAGAATCTAGAATTAAAACAGAATTAAATTTACTATGGATAAAAAGTTTTTCAAATGAGGGGGCCAAAAACGTTCAGAAATGTGGGTAATTGTTAAGACTGTTGTCTAAGTGTCTGCTAATGCTATAACTATCATCCTAGAATTTCACCTCTTTTCCATATCTTTTCTCCTGATACCTACAAAAACTAAAAACTACCACAAAATAATAACAAATGCCAATAAAAACAAAAAATATATATATTCTAAGATTCTTTTTTCTTGCTCTCTTATATTAATGCTGATTTTATAATAACTAGAAAGGATTAAGTTCCAGGTTTCAAACTGATCTTCTAAAAATACCTGTCAAGCAAAATAATAGCTTTTTAAGTTTGTGTTTTCATAAAACGACAACAACTAAGTGGGTGCTTGCAATATAAGACTGCTAGGCTCAATTTATCATCACTAGATCAAGTTTCCTTCAAAATGTTAGGGAGAATCTATCATCTATCCTATTTTCCGGAAGAAAACTATGCCTTTCTAAAAGTGAACCTTTGGCATCATGGTTCAGGACAAAACTTAAGATCTACCCTGAAATTTGCTGTGGTAGGAGTAAATTTTACACATACCTAGACAGCTGACAATATACATTATCACATAAGAATAAAGAGGGCAAGGAGGTTACAAGATTTTAGACTTCCTCTGCTTCCTAGAGAATGGAACTAAGAATAAGGAAGATGCTTCTATGTGTTAGGTTCTCTGCATTACTCTCCCTAGAGTAGTTACCACTGACTTAAATTGAGCAGCAATGCTTACACAGATCAAAAAGAAAAGAAGATAGGAATGTATGAAAATCGGGAGGCAGGGAGGAAAGAGAAAGAGAGAGGGACAAAGAGAAGAAAGAAGTAAAAAAGGATAGAGAGAAGTTAATCAGAAATGTTATATAAAGAACCTGGATAAACTAGGCCTCTACAGCCAGCTCTGTGGACAAATCAACATCTCTAAAAACATGCCATCCTAAATAACCCAAATAAACACCTAGACTTTCTCTTATTATATCTCCCCATTGCTTGAATTCTCTCTGGATGTCAGGTACTCTGCTAAGCACTTTATTTACATTTCTCACTGACCCCTCATAGCAAACCTGCAAGGTGGTAGTATATCTACTTATGGATGAGAAAGCTGGAAACTGACAATTCAAAATGACCTTTTTAAAAAAGTATTTTTTCTTAGAATAAAGCAGGTGAGAAATTAAACACAAAAATACTAACCTCAAAAAACTCCACCAAAACTTTAACGTGATCTGACTACGAAAGACTTAGATATAGAAGAGTCAGCACACTTTTCCCTAAAGGACCAAATAAGAGTAAATACACTTTGTGGATCACTTGATTTGCAATTACTCAACTATCATTATAGCACCACAGCAACCAGACAGTATATAAATGACTGAGCATGGCTGTGTTCCAATAAAAATTTACCAAAACAAGAGGGTTATATATCTTGCTGACACTAATTTAGAGAATAAGCTTTTTCATGACCAAGTTATTCATTCTCCCAACAATGTGATTCTGGTAGAGCCAAGAGCAGGAAGGACACAGACATTTCTCTCAGTGTCAGAGGAGCTATCTCAGTAAAAATTTACCTCCTCGTTCTTAATTGGCTAGTTTTTAAAAATAATAAAGACTACATTTTTCAAGCTGTTTTACTGGAACTAAGTTAGCTGTCTTGCTTACATTTTATCTATCAGGAGTAAAATCAGTGTCCATTAAATAGAAACAGCAAAGCCTACACTAATTAAAGCATATTGTACTTTGAATTGGCATAGCTAATGAACCAGTAAAATTACCATAGCTACAAAAATTAGCTTACATATTTTCAAGTCTAGGCTTCAATAATGTTCAAAAGATACCAAATAAACTTCATTTGTTTTTCATAACTTATCCCATTATTTTAAATAGGCTCCTATTTTAAGTGTATAGTCTTTCAATTTAAATTTTCAAACAGACAGTTTTATAGTGTAGGAAAACAAAATAAGCAAGGTAGAGGCTGTAAATATATATATACAACTGGGTGTCTGGTGAAGTTTCATGAATCCTTTCCACCTCATTCCTAAAATAATTATATTTAGTTTTTTAAAAAAGCTCCAATTAGGTATTACTTTATCTTTAATTCTTTCAGCCAGGCTCAAAAGAATAATCACTACAAAAGTCTCATCAAACACACAACAGGTAAAGAAAATGATTATTAGCAAAAAATAACTATAAACTTACAATTATAAAATATGATTGCCATCTTTAATGTCACCATAAACTTAGCCTAATACGTTGGTACCTAATATTCTCTTTTTTTTCTTACTCTCTTGCAGTACTCAAAGTCTACAAAGTGACATAAAATAAGATAGATCTTTAGATTTTTGGATTTGTTCCTTTATAATTCATAGTACCCTATGAAAGCTATAAGTGATGGCAGAATTATTCAGAGTGATTATACTGTTTCATTACTACTATATGAAAGCTACAATTTTAAAGCCTACAAATCCTATTTTTGTGTCAGATTTTAAAGGCACCAAAAGTTTTGATAATACTTTGTTTTTCCAACAGAATTTATACTTAAGATTGTAAAGCTTCATGTCATCTGCTCATTGAACCCATCAAAATGACATCTTAGAGTGGTCTCACCCCAATATTTTTAAGTAAACATTCATTTAGGACTAAGAGCTAGCTAAGACCTTTCCTTAGAAGTATCCCATTAAGAATCCCATGATTCTCTGCACATTATACTCCATTTAATCTTGGACTGGCAATTGGGATTTGTTGTTAGCTGAGTCAAACCTGGTTTTTCTTCTCTTTCTCCCTAGCTTTATTTTTTTATTATTATTATTCTTTTTTTATACTTTTTTTAAATTAAGTTTATTGGGGTAACATTGGTTAATATAATTATATAATTTTCAGGTATGCATTATAATTTGACATCTATATATTCTATTGTGTGATTACCACCCAAAATTCCGTTTCCTTCAGCTACCATATATTTGATCCCCTTTACCCACTTCACCTTCCCCCTACCCCTCTATATTTGACTTCCTTTACCCGATCTACCTCTCCCCTCCTCTCCTACCCCCCATCCTCTGGTAACCACTAGTCCATTGTCCATGTCTATGAGTCTCTGTTTCTTTGTCCTGTTCATTTGTTGCTTTTAGGTTTATATCCCACATATAAGTGATATCATGTGATTTTTCAGCTTTTTCTGTCTGGTTTATTTTGCTTAGATGATGTATTATTTTTTTTTTTTTTTAATGCCTGCAGCATCTGGTCTTCCTAAGTGGTCTCCTATCCAAGTACTAAACAGGCCCAACCCTGCATAGCTTCCAAGATCAGACAGGATCAGGCACGTTCAAGGTGGCATGGCCGTAGACTCGCTCTCTCTAGCTTTAAATCAAATCTGTCATCCATAAGAATTTCAATCTCTTAGTAGATAAAATTATGTTTCTTAATTCTATTAGCTAAGATTAAATAAGAATATGATTGTCAGAAGAACTAATAGTTAGACAAGGTGATGAGAAAAATTTCCTCTTCTTTATCAAAGGACTATCCAAACCTTCAAGTTCAGTCAAGAAAGAAAGAGGAACAAGAGCAACATAAGGGAAAGTTGCCCAGTTGGATGGAGCACAGAGATAAGCTCATGAACAGTACAGAAGAATCCCAAATCATAAACTAATTGCTTTGCAAAAGAGCTGAAAAGGTAGAAAAGAAAAAGAAATAATAGATTTCAAACTAAAGATTATTTTAGAGCCAAAAGAAACCTACAGTATCATTTTAGTCTTCTGTCTACTTTTCAGTAATGAAGAAACAGGCCCAGAGATAATGCCACAGCTAGGCCTAGGATCCAAACCTCTAACATACCATAAAGCCTAAACACTAAAAGCCACTCCCCTTCGTCTCTCTCACCTCATCCCCTGCGATGTTTCTCCTTTCCACGCCACTCCAGACACACTGCGCCCTGCAGTGTCTTTAACACCCAGGTACGCGCCTGCCTCAGGACTTTTGCAGTTGCTGTTCTTTCAGCCAAGAACGGTCCCTCCATGTACCCTGGTTCTCTCCGTCACTTCCTTCAAGTCTTGATTCAAACACCATCATGCACTGAGGTCTTCACTGGCCATCCTATCTGAAATTGTAACTCCCACATCATTATACTAGATATTTCCTATTCCCCTTCCTGCTTTTTCTCTCTTCTTTACAGCTATACCAATATTCAACGTATTACATATTTACTTATTTATCTTGTTTATTGTGTCTCCACCACTATAGTGTTAATTCTGTTAGGGTAAGGTTTTTTGAATGTTTTGTTCACGACTGTACCTAGAACCTAAAACAATAGGCAGTCATGGACTGGAGCCCAACTACATTTGTAACATTCTAGGGCATAAGATGACCACAATGTAAAAAGATAGTAATATAGATAAGACAGGAAAGAGAGAAATAAAAATTTGCTCTAAGGGCCCAAACCTTAGAACCAGTAGAATCATGGTAACAATAATCTATAGTGATTGATAGTAACATTGAAGAGTTGTGGTTTTTTTAATTATAAAAAAGTAGTTAACATTCTGCCATATGGGTGGTCAGTCACACATTACATGGGACATATGCATACAAAAAAATTAGTCGTCGTTTATCCGAAATTCAAATTCAACTAGGTGGGTGTCCTATATTTTTATTTGCTAAATCTAGCAACCTTACCCCAGTTATCTCTTCTCAACAGTGCAATCAGAATGACTAAGTGAATACATAGGTTAGATCATGTTTGCTCAAAAATCCTTCATTGCCACTCCTCTCCCTCATTTCACTCATGTAAAAGTCCTTACAACAATGCACCAGACCCCACATAATCTATCCAGTTCCCCACACCCCTGCATCCTAACCCTGTTAATTTTCAGCACCTGTTACTCCAGTCCACTTCTTACTCCAAAAGCCACAGTGGTCTTTTTACTATTCTTTGGATAGTAAGCTAGACATGCTCCCCCCTATTAACCTTTGAACTGGCTGTTCCTTTTGTCTGACACAATCTTCCCTCAGGTAGTCACACAGACTATTCTCTCATATCCTTCAAGTTTCTTCTCAAATGTCTTATTTTCAGTGTGCCTACCCTATTCTAAATTGCAAGCCCACCCTCACTCTCAAGTACTTCCTCTCTCCCTTATCCCAAACTACTTTTATCACTTTCTAACATATTATGTAATTACTAAATTAAGATGTTTATTATCTATTTTCTGTAAACTCCATAAGGGTAGGGATATCTCTGAGCACCTAAAACAATAAGCATTAAGTAAATATGTATTGAATGAATAAATGGATGAATGAATGAATAAATGGATAGATGATATTCCTCTGTAGAGTATCAGGACTGATTACTCTATGATCCCTAAGGTCTCTCTTAAGCTTTACCATTGTATGACTTCATGAAATTCCCTCTTAATACTTCTGTGCTAACATTTTAAGTTATATGATTCAAAATTAGATAATATATGCAGGGTTAAAAATATTCTGGTATTAAAGAAAGGTTCGTAAATTTCCCTGGTGGTTAGTCTATTCCTAACCACCACCTTTCCCCAACATCCAATGTCATCTTCATTTTTCTATTGATCTCAACTCCAGAAAAATGGGACTTCATAAAGAAAATCTAGTGCAAATAATGGTAGCTATGGTAGGCTGGTATAACAAAACATAAGAGTACACTATCTAAATCTCTGAAAACTAAAGCCACAACATGGTATGAAATGGCTCATTAAAAAGAGGGCAATATTCAAACCTGCTCACTAGCAAGATTAGGTTCAATAGGTTTTCAAATACAAAAAAGGCTGCATAGGAGTTTTGTTCCGGGTTTGTTTATTTTTTTTCCTTTCCAGAGCAGGATAAACAACATCTTCATTAACAAGAAGCAATCCCCTTGAATCTCACATTTTCATCTAGTAAGAAACAGGGAAAGTAAATCAGTGGTAAAACTAAGATTAAGAAAAATCTTAAGTCCTTGGCCTGTATAATTAAAGAAAAAAAGTATTAATGCCCTCAGTAATTAAGTAAAGCCTTCAAAATCAGAGAAAAATTAGAAAGCCTTCTATCACCATGGTAATACAGAAAATTCTAGACACTAACCCCTAAAAATAGTCATCTTACTTGTGACAGCAACCAGCCACTTTTTGCCAGACCTAGAAACCTAATAAACAAGAATCTTTCCCAAATCAGAAAAAGTACTGCAGCAAAAGCACTGAAAACCAACACCAATTCCTTCAGAATGTCCTTAACTAAACTGCAATGCAGGAAAGAGAATTTACAATTCTGATAGCAGCTCTTCCAAAGAAAAGCAATACAGCAATCACAGGAATCAGGATGTGAACAAAGTACTTGATCCACCCTTCAGTCTCAAAATCTTAGGAGCCAAGCAGCTGGTTTTGAAACCCATGCCTCATATGCCCTCTGCTCTCTCCCTCTCAGTGACCCTTCCAACATTGCCCCACTGAGGATTAAGGGCCCCTTTTTATTCCTCAGGAAGATGTGATGGGGGAAATAATTTACTGAGGAAAAAAACTGAGGAAAAATGAATTGTTGAGAGCCAAGTTAGGGAGGAGGGGGAAAGAATAATTAAGAAAAGAAGAAAGATTGTTCTTTGAAAAAGATCTGGGTAACTTCTTATTGGACAAAATCAGATCATAAAATTCAGAGAATGTACAATACTTTTGCCACCAATATGTTATACATGAAGTGAAACTAAGGCAGAATATACTAAATGTAAAGTTAGGGTAACTGTTCTCTTTCTAAATCACGATCAAATTCAGCAACTTCCATGAACTATGTGAGAGAATGAATTACTGGCAGCAAGCTGCACTTTACCAAAAGAAATTTAAAAGGTAGGCCAAAGAGCACTGAGGAGGAAACATCCAGACAACAGCTTCTTTAGAGCTATTCAAAACAAAATTGCTACAGCTTCTAATTGGAAATCTCAAAGCATGTTGTGCATAATGCTTTCTACCTAAAACCATAGAGGAAAAAAAGAAAGGAAAAGCAGTTTGGGCTTTTTATCTTTAATCTTATCGCATAGAACAGTATTTTTATTTTATTATGCTGAGTGAAGATGGTGCATGTGTCTGTGTGCTTATGGAGGAAGAGGAAGAGCAAGTAAGGAAAAATTCCTAATAGAAGGCTTTAGGACCTTCTACCTCTCTATTACACAATTACACAATTAATTTTTTTTAAAAACCCACTACCTTATTTTTCACTTTAATATTCGATGCTAAGTTCCTTATTCAGTACACTGAATTATTCTTATAAAAGATACCATAAAGGTAGACACACATATCACAACTAATACTATTAATATACATTAATGGTTATCCGTTAGCAAGTATAACTTTGTTTTCTATAAAATGTATGAACCTTGAGGTTTAGATAATCTACTCAATCACAGGGGGCATCCAGATCATGAGTGAAATA
>NW_006431925.1:5294120-5381397 GCF_000325575.1 Pteropus alecto | reverse complement strand
GACGAATTAAAAATAAAGTTCAAAAACTATGAAATGTCCACAAAGGTACCATTATGATCATCATTGACAAAATAATGTTATAAAAATATCATTATTAAACCCAGATAAGTTATATTTATGTAATTAATTTCAATTAAATAGCTATTGCATTAAATGGTATATTTTTAAATATCTCAGTTACCCTTTGATGCCATATTTTAAAGTAAGGATCAATACTATATTTTTTCAAAATATTAACACTTAAAGTTGAAAAAACAGTTAATCTATTAATGCTATTGGCTAGCAGCAAAAAATTTTTTTGATAAATGAAAATCAATGTTACTTAATACCATATGAATCATATAAGTGATTACCATTTTGAGGATTTTTTAAAATAACTAACACATAAAATGCATTGTAGAATGCATGAAAAAGCATCTAGGATTTACATCACTAAATAGATGGGCAATTGTAGATAAGTTACTAACCTCACCGAACCTCAGTTTTCTTACCTATGAAACTAAGATTAAGAAGATACCTATCTCACAAGATATTTTTGAGATTATACAGCAGTGTGAATTTGTGAAACTTAAAGAACAGCTAACAATAATATAGTACTATATGCCAAGCACTTCCTAAACACTTTACATATGCTAGCTTATTTAATCCTTATAACAAACTCATGAGGTAGGTGTATAATAATAGTAAATGAAGAAACCAAGGCACTGAATGGTAAGTAATTTGCCTACAGTCAGGCAGCTGTAAATGCAGAAACTGGGACAGTAAAGCAGGCAACATGCCTTCAGACACCACAGGTAACCACTATAGCATGCTGCCTCTTTCCAATGAGACAAATTAAGTCAAATTCCTAGCACAAAGTAAATATTCAATGTTAGTGTCTTTTCTCTTTTCCACCAAGACCTGTTTATGCACTGAAACAGGAAAAATAAGCATTTAGTTTCAGTGAGTAGTCATTTACCACACAGAACAACCATCCAAAATAACATTATAATTATTAACCCAGGCAACTATACATAAACTTTAAGAATAACAAAATGATCCTTAATGTGCACGTATTCATCTGATATCGTCTGGAATTTTTTTTGTTTTATAAGTGCGAGAATGTCTAAGGTTTTATATAACATCACTGTGAAAAATAGTTCCTACTAAATATTAAATAACATATTTCACAGAAATGGGATTTAGGGTTTTTGTTATATTAGCCATTTTTAAGTTATATAATTATATAGATTACACAGAACAGATACATCCAAAACTGCAGTTAAAAAAATAAACAAAGACTCATGCTCAAGCCTAGAAGATACTTGGCTAGACCAAAAGGAAATCAGCTATTAATTACAATAGATACTAAGCAAGAAAAGAAGCAATTTATTATATTTTGCTTCTTATTTTTTTGTGGCTATATAGACATCTGTGTTTCTTTGCTAAGTCGAATGCAAAATACTTACCACAGGCTAACACACATTAACAATAGCCAGTTACTGAATCCTTACTATGTGCCAATCATTATGCTAGACATATTACATACATATCTCTATATTTCACAATAGCTCTGTAAAGTAGCTGCTATTATTATTATCATTATTATTATTATCATTATTATTACACATTTCACAGAAGAGGGAAAGCTCTGAGCTCTGAGAGGTCAAGTGCCTTGCCCAAGTTCACACAGTTAATAAGTAAAAAGCTGGGATTCAAATCCAGGTTTGCCTGAAACCAAAGTCCACACTTCTACCAAATACACCCAAACCTAGCTGTGTATCAGAATTACCTGGGGAGCTTGTTAACAAAATTGATGGTCAAATCCCAGACCTAAAAATATCAATTCCTGGAGATTCTGATTTATTTAACAAGCTCCCCAGGTGATCCTTATGCAGCAAGCTGGCACTGGTCCGAGGAATAGCACTTAAAAACCACTGTATTACTTCCAACTGCCTCCTCTATGTTAGGTTTAGTGATTAGAAGGTAAGGTTATAGGGTCCTAGGCATCAAGTTATAGATTCAATAAGTGTCATTAATAGACTAAAGACCCATTCAATTTTAGATTGGGAAATACATTTTTATAAGTGGCTCACCTTTTCATTCACCACCAAAACCTGGAGTCATCTTTAATTCCTCTTTACCTTTTAATGTATCTCTTAAAATTGTCTCTTCTTTCGACTTTTTACTACTAACTAGAGGACATTAGCATCTGCGGACACTACTAGTTGTTATGACTGAGAACCTTTACCCCCGGCCCTTCTTTCCAAAGACATAGCTCACCTTCCACTATAGAGGTAGAAAATGTCAGATTCCCCATTTTTCCAGCCTCCCTTGCAGCAAAGTCACAATCATGAGATTCAATCTTAGTCAGTGAAGCTAGGGAGTGAAAGTTTTCTTCCCTAACAAAAAAGCAATAAGGGAGCACACTCTTTTTTCTTCCTCTTTGTGATTGAATGAGATAGTCATCTTATAAGAATTAAGCCAAGAGAAATGCAAAAATGCCACCCCTGATATAATTGGAATGCTTTTTTAACCAACTCTTTAACTTCCAGATTCCTTGTTATATGAAATTAATAAACCACTATGTTAAGCCAGTTTTAGTTGATAAGTCAACTCTATAGCTATTTTAACAGCCTCCCTTGCCTCCAATGTCTCTAATTTGTCCTTCGACATCATTATAAATTTTACCTTTGAAAAGCACAGGTTTCATCATGAACTGTGGACTAGCAGAAAACTTTCTAATGTATCCCACTGATTACAGGACAAAATCCAAACTTCTTTACATATGCATCCAGTCTATCTTCAGCTGGATTCCCCAAAAGACCTCTTGTCCCAATATACTATGCACTAGAGTCATGCAGACTACTTATCATTCCAAATACCTTACAATAAATTTCCTGCTACCATGACTTTGCTCATATAGTTCCTTCAAACTGGAATTCTCTTCTTTTCTGCTATCTTTCTATCTGCCAAATTTGATCTAGCCTTCAAAACAGTGCCTCTATTTAACACTGTGATTAATTTCTCTCCACTCTGGTATTAACGCACTCTGTTTATACCAACTGCTGCACTTACTACATTCTTCCTTATACTATGTGTATCCTATTATTATATATCTTATTTTATGTAAATAAATATGTGTATCTGTCTCTTCCACAAGCCTGGAGGTGTTGTGAAGGTAGCATCCATGAGTAAACATGCTATCTGGTATAAGGTGGTCCTTGAATCATTCAATTAAATTTTTCTATAATCACTTAGAAATTCTCAACTATATTGTTTAGGAGCCAAAAGGAATGAAGATTGTATTTTAAAGGGAAAGAAAAACTACAACAAAAATATTTGGGGTATTTGTGAAAATTATTTTTGTGTAACCTCAAAATCTTTTTGAACTTAAGGTATAAAATAAATGTTTTAACTGTTACTTGCCAAATGAGAACCAGAAAGAGAATATAAAGCCTTAGAAAAATGCTTAAAATACTTGTATATGCCAATTTATCTCTACTCTCTTATGATCAAAAAGACCTTTTAAATTCTATATCAACCAGTAAACTGCCCAGCTTCCATTTCATTTTCATTTTAGTCCAATAGAAACACTATTGGGAAACGCAATTCAAAACTACAATGAGAAACCACTTCACACCCACAAAGATGACTATAATCAAGAAGACAAAAAATAAGTATTGGCGAGGATGTGGAAAAACTAGAATCTTTGTACACTGCTAGTAGAAATGTAAAATGGAATAGCCATTTTACATTTGGAAAACAATCTGGCAGTTCTTCAAATGGTTAAACACAGAATTGTCATATGACCCAGCAATTCTACTGCTAGGTATAGCCCTAAGAGAACTGAAAATATATGTCCACATAAAAACTTATACATGAATATTCATAGCAACATTATTCATAAAACCAAAAAGTGGAAACAACCCAAACATCCATCAACTGAAATGAATAAATAAATGTAGTATATATCTATTCAATGGACTATTAGCAATAAAAAGAAATGAAGAACTGAAACATGCTACAACATGGATGAACCTTGAAAACATTATGCTAAGCGAAAGAAGCCAGCCACAAAAGACCACATATTGTACGATTCCATTATATGAAATGTTCAAAAAAGGCAAATCTATAGAGACAGAAAGTAAATTAGTGGTTGTGTAGGGCTGTAGTACAGGGGGATATTGAGGGATGATGTCTAAGAGGTGCAGAATTTATTTTGGTGGTAATAAAAATGGTGATGGACACACAATTCTGTGAATATATTAAGAGCCACTGAATTGTACACTTCAAATAGATTAATTGTAAAGTATGTGAATTATATCTCAACAGAACCATTAAAAAAAACTTCTAGGATTCCAGTCAAACATAACATTTATCAAGCCTTAAGCAAAGACATAGATTACTTATTACTGGGTAAAAACAGTATAGACTAAAAAGTATTGTTTTCTTACCTTGACCAAAAGTTGACTGGAAAACATTTGCTAAATTTTCACAATCAGGGGCAATTCTACTATGTACCAAATTTTAAAATATGCATATTATTTTTTCAAATGCATTAAGAAAATGTATCTGACATCAACTCAGTTATACAATCAAGAAACCTGGAATGGAGGTCATCCCCTACTCCCCCCTCTCTTCTCTCATATACAATCCATCATCAAGACCTACCAATTTTATCCCCTCCTCCATGTCCACTGCCAGTACCCTAGTCTAAGACATCACCATGCTCTCCTGTTTAGGTTACTGTGATAGCCTACACTGGTCTCCTTTGCCCATTTTGACATCCCCTCCATTCTTCATGCAACAATGAAGTAATCTTTAAGTAAATCTAATGATGTCTACCCCCTGCTTAAAATTGCTTCTCAATGTCCTCAGGATAAATTTTAAAATTCTAAAATTTTGACAAGGTCTTCAAGGCTGCTGCTCTCCCTCTCACAGTGACTGCCACCTCATTGGCCTTCTTTCTGTTCCTTCACCACCCCATGTTCCCTTCCATTCAGAGTTTTCTGACACAAAATCCTTGCTCTCCAGGAGTTTTCATTCTAATGGGAGAGGGGAGAGGAGGAAACACAGAGGGAGAGGATAAGATGATTGATAGATAGATAGATAGATAGATAGATAGATAGATAGATAGATAGATGATAGATAGATAGATAGATAGATAAAGATTAGATAGATGATAGATAGATAGTGATAGATAGATAGATAGATAGATAGATAGATAGATAGATAGATAGATGATAGATAGATGATTGATAGATAGATAGATAGATAGATAGATAGATAGATAGATAGATAGATGATAGACAGACAGACAGACAGACAGAGAATTTGGGGCTATAATTATTACCATAAAAAAGATAAAACAGAGTAATGAACAGAGAGTAATGGTGGTTGTAGAAAGGCAGATATGACTAATATTACTCCCTAAAGGAAGTCTTCCCTAAATGCTCAGATTAGGATCAATTATATGCTTTTTTGACAATAGGATTTCTCCTTTGCGGAACTTTTCACAGATATAAATAAACAACTTGGACTGCCTTATTCATCACTGTATTCAAAATTCCTACCACAGTGTCTGACACATAGCAGATAATTAATAAACACACTTTAAAGGAATGACTTAGGTTCTCCAGTTTCACAAACTGAGTCATAAAATCACAGTCCATGTGAGGTAATCCGCTAACCTACATAATTCTGCCAGAGCTAACACCAAGAATCACCAGAAGAAACAAGAGACGTTACCTGTCCCACCCCTGCTCCACTAGCCTCAGCAATACCCTCTTCTGCCACCTTTGATTTACTACTGCCTATGTCATATTCCCCACAGTGTTTCTCATAAGACACATATTTAAACAACAGCTGGCTTCCATCTACCCTATCTAATCACGTATAAAAATAAAACACCATCTATATTATCACACTCCTTTCCTTGGCAAATACAAAAATGTCAGAGACCTAACTGAAGGTCCTCAAGGAGAAATAGCAGCTTTGCAAAAGATTTTGTCAAAGGCAGAGGTTAGATCCCCAAGTTCCATTTATCAGAATTGTTTCCAAGCAAGTCTATTCTTTCCTGAGTTCAATGGTCTCCTTTAAAAATGGTGTTTGGTAGACTCTCTAGATTCTCAAATTTCTCTTTTTCTTTTGATTACTTTTAACATCCTTTAGTAACATGAAATCAAACCTCTTTTCTCTCCATTATAAAAACAATTTCTACTACCAGACTACTTTTGCAAAGATTTGATGCTCTAAACATGTTTTATTTATGAGAAAAATTCTTTTAAAAGAATTGATATTCACAAGCTCTGTGGTGTGACCATTGTAAAGACAAAACTGGGAGCTAATTAAGTTGAGCGATTCTCATTAAATGGAGAGAAAAAAGTCATATTAAGATTTGGCTCTTAAATACTTGGTCAAATGCCTATGAAACACAGTGTCTAGGGAAAGCTCTATCACAGTATTGTTGAAACATCCCTCTTTTCCAAATATGTCCTCCACCTTCACCTCACCCCACCAGAGTGGTCTGATCCTTCTTTTGAAACTTAATCTTTTGGAAAAGAAAGAGAACAGCAGTCTAACTAAAAAGCTTCTCTGCTGTTAAAAAAAAAAAAGTACACAAATTTACCCCAAAATGTCCTTCCCCTGGATGAGTGCCACCCCTACTCATGCACAGCTGGTATTTGCTCACTAAAAGACTCTGTTCATAAATAAGCTCCCGCTATCCTATTATCACTGGCATCTATTAATTTTCGAATTGTCCCTACCATGATAAAATTCTATTCTATGTAGCTTTTGGAAATAATCATTCTAGTCAGTACCCAATTCATCCTGACACACATTTTTTTTAATTCCTCAGAGAACTCCTAAAAGAACAAAGCTCACCACTATTTTAAGCCAAAGAAAATAAGGGAATTGGCTAATAAAATAAGCAGACAACCACTTAAAACCAATATGCTATACTAATTAGAACATTTAAAATCAATATCAATTTTTTAAACTCTCTACAGGTTTAGCAACTTAGATAAGTCCTAGAATATATGTATTCCTTTAACACAATCTTAAAATGTACTGCTGGTTAACAGATCATTTTCTCAAAACTACCCTGATTTCCCAGGTGATCTTATTCAGTTGCAGAGCCTTAAATATCACCTATACTCTGATGATACCCAAATTTAAATCTCCAGCCTTAAATTCTCTGAGCTCTGGATTTATCAACATATCCACTCAGGTGTCTACTAAGCATTTTAAACTTAACTTGTCACCACAATAAAAAATAATAATAATAAATAAAAATATAAACTTAACATGTATACAGAGAGCTGATTTTAACCCCCAACTTCTCCTTCAGAAGTCTTTCCCATTTCACATAATATCACGACCATTCACACAGTTGCTAAACCAAACCCAAGAAACCTAAATAGAACTGGAATTCTGATACACACTATGACGCGGATGAATCTTGAAAGCATTATGCTAAGTGAAATAATCCAGACACAACAGGACAAATACTGTATGATTACACTCATATGGGGTACCTAGAATAGGCAAATTCATGAAGAAAGAAAGTAGAATGGTGGTTGTCATAGGTTGGGAATACAGGGAAATGGGGAGTTATTGTTTAATGGATACAGTTTCAGTTTGGGATGATAAAATAATCTGGAGATGGACAGTGGTGATGGTTATACAACAGTATGAATGTACTTAATGCCACTGAACTATGCACTAAAAATGATTAAAATAATAAATTTTATGTTACATAAGATATTATACTATGCCAAAAAAAAAAAAAAACCCACAAGGAATCATCTTTCTTTCACCATCCACATCCAATTCATCAGCAAGTCCTCCTAGCTCTATCTTCAGAATATTTTTGGAACCCAAGTGCTTATCACTACCTCTACCACCAAGGTAGATAACAGTCCAAGCTACCATCTTTACCCTAAACTCCTGCATTAGCTACTAGCAAGTCTCCCTGCTTCTATTCTTTTTCCCCTACAGTCCATGCTCTATAACGTAGCTGCATCTTTTAACAAATAAATTAGATCATGCCACTTCCCTGATGAAAAATTCACATCATACTCAGAAAAAAAAGTTCAAATTTCTACCAAGGCTTATAAGGTCCTGTATGACGTTCCCCTGCCTACCTCTCCCCTAGTCTGCTGTAGTCACACTGACCGACTGCTGTTCTTTAAACAATCCAAGTTGATCCACCTCAGGGCTTTTGTTCTTCCTGTGGCCCAGTTTCTCAATTTCTTTAGATCTCTGCTCAAATGTCTTCCGAAAGCCCCTTCTTGATGACCTTATCTAAAATAACACTTCCCACCACTCTCTATTTCCTTACACTGCTTTACTATCTTTCATAACTCTCATTACTACCTAAAGAGATATGTTTATTTATTATATCTCTTCCCCTAGACTCTAAACTCCTTAAAAAGAAGAACTTGGGCTTTTTTACCACTAAAACTCCAGGACCCAGAAAAGTGCCTAGCACATGCTAAGTACTTAGTAAATACCTGAACGAATAAATGAAAGTATCTCTATTTGCAGAAGTATTGAGTAATTATACTCTTTGTTTTCATTTCATACAAACAGACTTTATTGTACATTCAAGGAAATCATGTTATTTGGACAACCAGAGGAAGCCTCAATCATCCAAGTTCCATCTCACCTTTTCAATCAGAGTCATACCTTAAAAATGGAACAATGTCATCAGTTGGCTCACAGCACAAAACTCTTCAAATGTGAATTTCACCTCGATTTTTTTAAATTAACTAATTTTTAAAAAGACTTTTCTATCAACACCAGGTAACTCCCCAGATAGTTTCTGATCAGAACCTTCTCCTGTTCACCAGTTCCTCACGAAAGAAATAGGAGAGACTGCCAAGGTTCAGACTTCTAAAGATTACCATAAATATAAAGCTTTCCCTAATTTTAGCTACCGACTGGTAATTTTGGAAGATGTACTATTAGGTGTCTATAACATCTGAATACTTAATTATCTTAATTCCTCACAGATGCTTTTAACTTTTATGTCTCTGACACCATAACTTAAACCACATTTCACTTGGCAATACCATATGATAATACCATTTCCTTAATTTCTACAACAAGTCTCTCTCCATCACTAAGCAGGTAAATGGAAATTTAGTATATTACTCCATTGCATATGTAAGCACAGAAGCCAACTGACAAAATCACAAACGAATGGAATTATGCACATCCAAAATGACAATTTTCATTGTTTCTTTGCTGGAACACTCTTCAGCTGCATAGAATTCTTTTAAATAGCCTAATAGAAATATGAAACAGATACCTTATACTTCTTTATGTAAACTGTATTTTTAATCATTTTTAAAGAAAATACATATGTGGAGAATCAGATTAGATATGTTGGTCATCTTTTATTTAAAGCAAATAGACCAAAGGACTAGATAGAGCCTTGGTCAGTTTCCATGGCGACTGGCAAAGAGCCCATCACACTCCAGACAACATTCCGGCACAAATTTGAGAGCCAAAGGCTGTTTCAGGGTTTGAAGAAACCTTATGTGTCTTGTTCAATTCAGGAAAAATCTAAACAGAGAGCAATCCTATCTCCACGCAGAGAATCTAGACTGCATGCAAAGAATACTTGAGTAATTTCCTACATTAATTTAAGAATGTTACATTGTTTAAGAGCCACAGGCAGTAAACCAACTTGTCATTTATTGCTCTTAGAAAAATCCTAGCTTGTTATCTGTCCTGACAGTAATAAAATCATCTTTTAAAGCAACAGTAGGACAGAGTTCTTCCTCTAGCTCAGCTGAAAATAGGTAGTTATACTTTATCAGTCACTGAATTAGAACATGTTGCCTGCTCTCTTTAAGCAGTTTAAGATTTTTACATAAGTATGACGGAGACTTATTTCCTTTTGGAGACATGAGAAGAGAGGAGAGAGATTTTCTGAAGAAGCTTCTTAAAAATGATAGCTAAAGAACTATTTAAAACAGCAATCTATTTTCTGTAAAATTGGTTGATGTGGTTAATTTGGCAAAGCATTTGAGAGATGGAGGAAGCAAGAACACAGTAAGAGGTTCAAGCTTATAATTATTTTGTCTTATTACACCAACAATAAATAAAGACTCTTTAAAAGTTTTTTTCCTTTCATCTGAACATTCATTGACCCATTTCTGAACAGCAGTGCTGACCCCAGCCCTTTCACATAATACAACTGCCAAAAATGAACTATCACATGTTCCTGACCAAAAAGAAACAGGCTGAAACAAAATCCGTAATGTGAAATATTTCAAGGTCGCGTTTAAAGCTTTAAAATACCACAACCAAAAACAATACTGTTCTGATTTCAACTTTATTCTCATAGCCTTTACTCTTATAAAAGTTTGTTTTAAATCTAATACTTGCCCACTTCTCTAAATTTTCTGGCACACAAGAATATTTCAAATATGTTTTTGGGTCTTGTTGTATATGTTTAAACCAAAATAAAAATGTTGAAGCACAGAATGTAAACTCCCTTATTTAAAAGCTTCTACAAGCATAAGTCTCCCAAAGCAAAAAATAATAATAATAATCCCTATTAATTTTATAGATATTTTAGAGAGCCCAATAACACTTTCAAACCTTTGGAGAATTCCACCAAAGTGTAATCTGTTTTCAATCGTCTAGCAAGCATTTACTGAGCACATAATAATGGGTCAGTCAATAGTGGCTCATGATTTAAGATGCAGTCCCTGACCTCATGGAAGCTATAGTCACTCTAATGGCAGGAGAGAAACATATGAACCAATAGAAGAAATGAAAATTTTTTGAAACCAGAATGCTGCACAGAGGAAGTGATGGCCAACATAAGACCTGAAGAATAAAAGGAGTTAGGCGAAGAAGGCAAGGAAGACAGTCAATGAATGCAAAGGAGCAGTTGAAGCAAAGTGAAGTGCAGAGTAGAAATTTAGGTAGAGCCAATCTTTACAAACTAAGCTAAGCAATTTGGGCATAGACCTGTATGAAGTAAGAACTATCCTATAATCAATATGATGAATCATTATTTAATTCAAGATGAGAGAGATTATATAGACCAATTAAGAGGTTACGGGAAACTCCTAAGTAAAAGGTGACAAAATTCTTACCTAGGTTCATGATAATGGAGGAAAGGTGATATTTCTCAAATAAAGAAAAAGGTCAGCACTTTGGGATTGATACATGAAAGTGGAGTAGAATGGGCAAAATGAAAGATAAGGATGCTATCCAGATTTCTAAATAGGACACCAGCAGATCTGGTATGGTGGTTTTAAAACATGGCCATATACTTTTTGGTATCCTTCACATCATGAAGCAAGGTCTATGTCCCCTCTCCAAAATCTGGAAAGGCACATGAGTACTTCAATCCAGAATCTAGCCTAATTACCAATGCTAGGTCACAAAAGGCCATACAGTTCCTCCTTATTCACTAGGACACTAACTCTTGGAGTCCTGAGCCACATGTAAGAAATCCAACTACACTGAGGTTGCTATGTTGTAAAGAAGCCCATGTGACATGGAAAGACCATGGAAAGGCACTCCAATCAAAAATCTCAGCTGAATTCTGGCTTCAGATCATCGCAGTCCAAGCACCAACTGTGTGAATGAAGAGCCTCCAAATAATTCCAGTCCCTAGCCATTTGAGTCTTCCCTGGTGAAGCCCCAAACATTATAGAACAAAGAAAGCCATCCTTGCTATGCTCTGTCAAAATGGAAAATAAATAAAAACTTAAAATAAGTTTTGCTGAAATAACCAAATAAGTAAAATGCATATCAACTTTTGTTTTGAAATAGTACTTAGAAAAAGCTTTAATTTATCTACTAATACTAAAAAAATGATTTAGAACTTACTATGTATAAGCCATTGTGCTAGGCACTTCATATATGCTATCTCATTTAGATTTTAATTATTTCATTTGTTCATAAAAAAAGCATAGTTTAGCACTGAACAAACTATAGACAACTTATCCGGCACTTAGAATTTGCCATGTATATGAAATATACATATATTCACAACCACTCTTTACTGTCCCTACCAACATTTCCCAAGAACCTACTATGGACAATCACTAGACTAGGTACTGAGGATTAAAAAAAGGAACAAAACCAAAATCATTGTCCCCAAAAGGCACACACACTAATATACAAGATAAACAAGTAGACAAATTTTAAATTATATGAAAAGTGTTAGTCCTTCCCCCAAAGCACCATAGCAGAGAAAATAAGAGAGCAGGAATCACCTCACAGAAGATCCATAACACGGGACTGAATAAGGCAATGGCATTAAGGAATGAAATGACAGCACATATCCTGGAAAGTTTTAAGTGGTAGAAGCAGCAAGAACACCTGACTGATTTAGAGGTGAGAGGGAACCACATGACCCCCTTAAGACAAATATAGTTAAAGGAAAGAAGAGTTTGGTTTGACACATGCTGAGTTTGAATGCTAATAAAGCATTCAAGTGGACATTTACAATAGAAAACTACACATACAGGCCTAGTACACAGCAGATATATCCAGCCTGGTGATGCATTTGGAACAAGGGCATATATGTAGTAACTGGGCACTGGGAAAAGATGACATTACTGGATAAAGAGTATAAAATGAGAAGAGAGACAAACAGAATAATGGAGTACTATCTTTTAAGAAGCACAGAAAGAACAGTGTATAGGCTACTAAGCCTCGAAAAGCCCTCTCATCCCATACCACTCCTCAAAAAACAAGCAAAACAAAAATTTGCACTTACATATTGTGAAATCTGCCTATGCACTCGATTCATCCACTTAGTAAACATTTACTGCATATTTCCTAAGTCATAAAGCACTGTGCTAGCTGCTAAGAGTAGCAAAGATGACAACAACACAGTAGTTAATCATAAGAATCTTGCTAAGAGTAATATAGCAAGTAGGTTAAGAGCACAAGATTTAGATTGGCATTCAAATACTGGCACTGCCATTTACTTCTTGGGTGACCTTTGGCAAAATATATAGCCTCCAGGTACTTCTGCTTCCATATCTACAACAGGGATCACAACAGTATCTATGCCTTTTGGTTGCTATGAAGAGTAAATGAGTTAAGAACCACGTCATGAGGAATAGGGTTTGACATACAATAAGTGCAGTAAATATTAGTTATATTATTTGTTTTAAAAATTACAAGAATGGCTGCATTGGTACAAATAAATACAAATAAACAGTGCTATTGGATTTTACAAGATGGAAAAAAGAACCCTCACGCTGGGGGGAATTCAGGGAGCACTTCACTAAGCTGCCCCTCAGGACAGGGTAGCTCCTACAGTGCCTCTGTGTGAATTAGAACGCAGCCTGCAGGTACACGTGAAGGGGAGGGTAGCGTGGATTTCTGCCATCACTCAACTTCCTCAACAAGCACACTTACGCATGATAAAACCAGTATAGCCATACACAGCAGTTTGGAAGACAGGACATATTAAGCTGAAGAAAGGTACAGAGAACACTCCAGTAGAAACGTAATAAAGGCTGTAATCTATCAAGGACACAGTATATCCAAGCCCACATTGGCAATAGCAAGTAACCCAGATTGGCTAGAGCACAGGAACCATTTAGAAGAAGAGCTAAAAATAAACCCAGAAAGGTAGATGGGAGCCAGATCATAGAGGATCTTGAATACCAGCAAAGGCATTCAGCAGTGACTCTGAGCAGATGAGTAATGTGGTTCCAACAGTACTTTAATAAGAGTAATCTGGCATTGTGTACTGAACAGATTTGAGCATGAGCAGGTAAAAGGTCAGTGCAGCGGTCTGTTAGTTATTCTGTGAATTCCTCAAAGGCAGGGACTGTGTGTCTCATTCATTTCTGTATCCTAAGTGAGACAGGGTAGGCACTCATCGTTTGAGGTATAAATGAATGAATGAGCCAAAGAGAAGTAATGTGAGCTTCACTTAGAGTGAGAATAGAAAGAGTTGAAATAGAAAGATACATACTGGAAAAATATTAGAGACAGAAACAAGGACATTTGCTGGCTGATGAATTGTGGCAAGGATAGGGCAGAATCAATAAAGACTATAAAACTGATTACTACATGCATTACATTACAGGTTTCTGTAAAATCAAATGTAATTATGTTCATGAAAATGCTCTATGAGAAAAAAAGACTGCTTTTCTCTGGAGTAAAAGCTAGTCATCTTGGACAGATACACCACTATATTTGACCTTGAAAATATCTCATTATTTTAAGACATTTATCTTCCTTCTGTCTTCACTAGATTATAAAACCTTTAAGAGTACATAATTTGTCTATTCTATTATGAAGCACAATAAAATCATAAGTATTGTTTTAATTAACACTTTCTCACTCACAGAAGAAACTACTATTCAACCTAATTCAGCTACATATAACCAAAATACACACACATGCAGATACACAGAGAGATACACACTTACATACACGCACACACACAAAACACTGTTTTGTGATGAAGTCTTAGCAGGCTTTAAACTACCACAATGCATGTTTATTTTTCTTTATATTCCCAAGGTGACTAAGAATTCGTATTATAGGTGCTCAGTAGGGGCTTGCTGAACTGAAATGAACTGACTTAGAAATTTCACAGAGCTTATCAGTGGTTTCTGGTGACCTTTATGTTTCCCTCTCACAGTCTCAGTGTTCTCACTGTTTATTAGATTTAAAATGTTTCTACATTTTAGAGATCCATACTAAAGGTGATTAAGAAAACAAAAAAAAGAAAAATCAAGAAATACGATTGTCGATACGCATGACAATAGTGTGCCAGTAACTATTTAACAACCAGCTCAGAATGAGATGGGAAGCCTGATTTTCAGTATTGCCAATTTCCATGGTTTAAATACTCCCACCATCCTCTATTTCAAGCTAACAACATATCAACTGGTTTGCAAAATTCCTGAAAGTTTAACAGTCGGTTCTCACTAACAAGGATGAGCCAGCTCCAACAAATCACTGTCTGCAATATTTAGATGCATGACATAAATGATCCCAAATTCTGCTCTGCGATACTAACTTTTAGATCCCCAAAGGAAAGTACAAAAGACAAGGAAAAAGCAAAGAAAATTCATACCCTATTCTTATAAAATCTCTCTCATTCTACAAAATAGTCTTCTTTTGAACTGGGCAGATAATCCAGCCAAGAAATTTCTTTTGCCTATGCCAGTGATGTCCCAACTTTTCTAATCATGCACACCTTTCAGTAAAGAATGTGTAAGCATATCCTCAATATATGTTAATATATTTGTTTAGAAATTATATTAGAACTACTATACATATAAATTATAAAGCATACATAAAAACATAAAAGATGAAAATTAATACAAATTGAAAAGAAAAATTTCCCTCCCTACATCACAATGGACTATCATATATACCCCCCACCCTAGGGTTTACACAATCCAATTTAGAGATTACTAAGGTGAACATTAAAAGTAAAATGAATAAGACACAGAGTTACAGACAAGAGGGTGGAGTAGGAAAACACTGTGCTTGCCTACTCCCCTGACAGTATTAAAATTACAACTAAATTACAGAACAATCAACCTAAAGAACTATCTGAAGACTAGCTGAATAAAACTCCTATAACTAAGGATATAAAGAAAAGACCACATCAAGACTAATAGGAGAGGTAGAGATGCAAAATGGTCTGGCCCCACACCCACGTGTGGTGGCTGAGTGTTGGGAGGGATATCTTGGCTGCAGTGGTCCCCCCTAGAAAAGCAATAGCCCCACACTAGAATACTGAGTTCAGTGTTCTAGTACCAAGAAGAGGTGTCCCCACAAAATCTGGCTGTGAAAATCAGTGGGGATTCCAACCATCTGGGTAAGATGGAACATTACCAGAAACCCAGAAGTCCTCTTACAGGGCCTGCACACAGACTCACTCACTCGCAGGCACTCAGTTTGGGCTCTGACGGAGAAACAGCATCTTGGGAGGTGCCACAAACATACTGTAAAAGACTGAGTTGTGTGGCTTCAGGGAGAGAACTAGAGAGACAGTTGCCATTGTCCTTGCGTTAAGCCCTCCTCCCATGCAGCCTACAGGCAGGCACCATCTTTCCTGTGTTGAGCCCTCCTCCAACCCCACCTCCACTGGGCCAAATCTGAATCTGAACCAGCATGGTAAGCTCCGCTTACCTTGCCCTGGTAAACACCTGGGACCACGCCTCACCTGAGGGTCCTTCAGAAGCTGAGCCTTACTGGCAGCCAGCAGGTGGCTCCAGGCCTTCGGATGCCCTGGGTCTTTTGCTGAACTGCCCCAGGCCTAGTACTGATGGCAACCAGCCTCAGTTTGCGCCGCCAGGTCCAACATAGGCAGCAACCAACCACAGATCCCTTTGTAGCTCCTACCAGGTAACCCCGAGCAGTAACAAGCAGCAGCTGACCTTAACCTGCATGGGAGCCCCTCCCAGGGGGCCCCAAATCCAACACACCCAGAGACCACAACAGAGCACTACCTGATTAGCCCCACAAGCAGCACATCCAAAGATAGTCTAAACAGGCACATGAGCCCACTGGGGCAAATCCTACCGGTGGGGTCAGCCCCCACACAGCAGCTCATACACTGTGAGTGTGGCCAGTCCTCACAGTCAGTCAGCCTGAGAGTCAATCCCATCCAGTGATGTACCAGCAGGAAACAAGGCTCAATTACAACAGGAGGGCACATGTGACCCACATAAAAGAGCACGCCTGGAGCACTCACACAGGTGACCATCCTGAACAGGATGCCTTCACAGGTGAATTTTGCCAAATATTCAAAGAAGAATTAACACCTATTCTCAAACTACTCCAAAAAATTCAAGAGGAGAGAAGGCTCCCATGCTCATTTTACAAGGCCACCATTACCGATTCCAAAACCAGACAAAGACATTGCAAAAAAAGAAAATTATAGGCCAATATCCCTGATAAACACAGGTGCAAAAATCCTCAACCAAACATTAGCAAATCGAATTCAAAAAGACATTAAAAATATCATACACCATGATCAAGTTGGATTTATTCCTGGGATACAAAGTTACTTCAATATCCACAAATCAATTAATGTGGTAGACAAACTGAAAGATAAAAATCATATGATCTTATCAATAGATGCAGAAAAAGCATTTGATGATATCCAGCATCCATTTATGACAAAAACGTTCAACAAAGTGGGAATAAAGGGAACACACCTCAACGTAATAAAGCTCATATATGACAAACCCATTGCTAACACCATACTCAATAAGGAAAAGCTAAAAGCTTTGTCCTTTAGATCAGGAATAAGACAAGGATGTCCACTTTCATCAAGTTTATTTAACATAGTATTTGGAGTCCTAGCCATAGCAATCAGACAAGAAAAAGAAATAAAAGGCATCCAAATTGAAAAGGAAGAAGTCAAACTGTCATAATTTGCAGATGACATGATACTATGTATAGAGAACCCTAAAGATGTCACAAAAAAACTGTTAGGACCTATAAATGAATTCAGTAAAGTAGCAGGTACAAAATTAATATTCAGAAATCGGTTCCATTTCTACACACCAACAGTGAACTATCAGAAAGAGAAATTAAGAAAACAATCCCATAAAATTTACCGTTACATAAAAAATAATAATAATAAAATACCTAGGAATCAATTTAACCAAAGAGGTAAAAGACCTGTACTCAGAAAATTATAAGTCATTGAAGAAATAAGTGGAAGTAGACACAAATAAATAGAAGCATATACTGTGCTAATGGATAGGAAGAATTAACATCATTAAAATGTCCATACTATCCAAAGTAATCTGTAGATTCAATGCAATCCCTATCAAAAAACCAATAGCATTTTTCACAGAACTAGAATAAATAATCCAAAAATTTATATGGAACCATAAAAGACCCTAAATAGCCACAGCAATGTTGAGAAAGAACAAAGTAGGAGGTATCACACTACCTGATATCAAACTATACTACAGGCTATAGTAATCAAAACAGCATGGTATTGGCATAAAAACAGACACATAGATCAATGGAACAGAATAAAGAGCCCAGAAAAAAAAAAAACCATGCCTATTTGGTCATTTAATCTATGACAAAGGAGGCAAGAATATACAATGGAGTAAAGATAGTCTATTCAATAAATGGCGTTGGGAAAACCAAAGGGATACATGCAGAAAATAAATAAATAAATTAAATTAAATTAAACTAGACAACCCTCTAACATCATATAGAAGAATAAAGTCAAAATGGATTAAAGACATAAATGTAAGACCCTAAACCATGAAACTCCCAGAAGAAAACACAGGAAGCAAACTCTCTGATGTTGCTCTCAGTAATATTTTTTCTGACATTTCTTCGCAGGCAAGGGAAACAAAAAAATAAATAAATGAATAGGACTACATCAAACTAAGACGTTTTTACACAGCAAAGGAAACCATCAACAAAATGAAAAGACAATCTACTGAATGGAAGAAGATATTTGCCAGTGATACACCTGATACGGAGTTAATATCCAAAATTGATAAAGAATTCATATAACTCAACACCAAAAAAAAACAAACAATCCAATTAAAAAATAGTCCAAGAACCTGAATAGACTTTTCTCCAAAGGGGACATACAGATGGCCAATACACATATGAAAAGATGCTCAATGTCACTAATCATTAGAGAAATGCAAATTAAAACCACAATAAGATGAATGGCTATCATCAATAAATCAGTGTTGGTGAGGATATGGAGAAAAGGGAACATTATTGGTAGGACTGCAAACTGGTACAACCACTACTGAAGTTTGGAGGTTCCTCAAAAAACTAAAAATAGAACTACCTAATGACCAAGCAATTACACTTCAGGGTATTTATTCAAAGTCAACCAAAACACTAATTCGAAAAAATATATGCACTCTTATGTTCACTGCAGCACTATTTACAATAGCCAAGATATAGAGGCCACCCAATAGACAATAGACAACTGGATAAAGAAGATGTGATACATATATACAATGGAATATTACTCAGCCACAGAAAAAAAAATAAATAAATAAAATCTTACCATTTGCAACAACACCGATGGACCTAGAGGGTGTCAAGTGAAATAAGTCAGACAGCAAAAGAAAAATATCATATGATTTCACTTATATGTGGAAACTAAAAAACAAACAAAAATGGAAACAGACTAATAGATATAGAGAATTGGAGATTGCCAGATAGAAGGGGTTTTGAGGAGTCAGGTGAAAAGATGAAGGGATTCAGAAGTACAAATTGGTAGTTACAAAATAGTCATAGGGATATGAAGTACAGCAAAGGGAATACAGTCAATAATATTGTAGTAACTATGTATAGTGCCTGGTGGGTACTAGACTAATTGGGGGAATCGCTTTGTAAATTATATAAATCTCTAACTGCTACATTGTACATCTGAAACTAATATTACATAATATTGACTGTAATTGAAAAATTAAAATTAAAAAAAAAAGTAAAATGAATAACTTCCTGGACCTGTTTACCCTAGGCCTACAACCTAATATTATTAGATCTTCCCACTCCAATACTGAAAAAGGGCACCAACCCATGGAAACAACAGGAGAAAAGAGTTAGCAACGTCTTAAGCAAAGTTGGACTAAGGAGAACCAGGTCCATGGAATTAAGACCTCATGGCAACGAATCACTAGAGAGGTTACAAAGACACCATTCTAACTGGGGCACCATGTCCTAATAAATGTCCTTGGACCTAAGCCATCTCTATCAGTTCAGGCAAAGAGAAGGGCTGAGAGGAAACTTGAGTTTCCCCTAAAGAACAAATGCATTGTCTAAATAAGTGTAATATTAATAAAATCTTAAGTTGGGAAATAGAGTGTACAAAACTATGCCAGATAAATATAAATCATACAGAACAATTCTTTCCTATTGCAAATAGTCCTCTGGCAGATCACAGTTTAAGCCAAACATGCTGCTCCCTAGACAAAAACTATTAGACAAGTGTACAAGCTATATAAAATTCATCTTTCTTAAGTACACATAACTTAATTAAAAAGGACAAAATAGTAGCCATAAAATACTGTATTATGTAAGATTATCTGAGTTATCACAATGTGCTGCTCAAATTTCCTAGCTTTCTTCTTCTTAATTTCTAATTTTGCTACAAAATATCAAGAAATTGAAAACAGGAAAACATCTTCATCTGGATCACAGAATACTGAACAACCTCCTAAGGAAGATTTTATAAGCATGTTTAAAAACATTTAGAATACTAAATGTTTTCTGAATAAGTGGAAAAGGGAAAGTCTTATTGCTTTTCCTTTCTTGTTGTCAATTTCTCCATCATACATATAAAGCGTACATATAATGCTTTATATGTATTAAAGGCTGTCCTCATCCCTGCTCCCTGAGAGAAGAAAAAAAAACAGAAAGAGAAAAAAAAATCTGAGCTACCATCTTATCAAGACTAGCAACATTGAACATGAAGAAATCAACCCCTTCTTAACTATTCTTTTCATCCTCAATCCCTTATTACACAGTTGCTTCACATTGTCTTAAGACTCAAAGCTTTGGCTGAAATGATAACCAAAATAAAGATCCCCATACCTACAAATTTACCTACCTTTCCACCCACTAAATTTTCCCTGTTTCCTCCTTTTCTTTAAGGAAAATGGGGTCCTTTCTCCAGGGTAACTAAATGACCTAATAAAAATTATTTTTTAAATATATTACTGTCTCTTACTTCAACAAGCTTGCCTAAATATACATGATTTTCTCTCTTCTCTTTCAAATGCCCATTGAAACAAAAAGAGAAAAAATAGTTTACTATTTTTTTATTTACTAACTAAATAAAAAACCACTCTAGAAAAAAACAAGGTGCCATTAGTAGATTAGTTTTAAAAAAACTCTAGATTCATGGTTCTTAAACTTAAGCATGCATCAAAATCACCTACAGGCCTAGTTAAAACACAGATTGCAGAACTCCCACTCTCAGAGTCTCTGATTAAGTAGGTATGGAGTGGGTCTCAAGATTTTGTATGTTTAACAAGTTTCCAGGTGATGCTGATTCTGCTGGACTGAGGACCACATTATGAGAATCACCATGCTAAATAAATAGAAAGCGTTAAAAGGAACATTATTTTATTAATTGTAAATAGCATCTCAGAGAGAGTCAAACAAATGATACAACCCTTTTTTAAGTAGATATAGATAGCAACTGAAAAATAAACAGTTCTAGAAAACTAGAAAAAATATACACAATTTCTGAATTAAAAAAATAAAAGGGCTAAATAACAACTAAAAGCTCATATAGCAGTGTGAAAAATAATCTGACATCTTCCAAAACACAGAGAAAAGACAAAGAGATGAAGAATATGAGTGAAAAATTAATGAGCATAAAGAATCAATATCTACCTAATAGGTTTCTGAAGAGAGAGCAAACACATCGCAAAAAGCAATCAATGAAGGAATTTTTCCTAAGCTGAAAAAGACAATCCTTGATACCGCTTGACCAACTTCCAAGCAAGTAAAAAAATATAAAGCCAACAACTAGATGCATATTTGTGGCATTTTTAAACTTAAAAAAAAACACTAAAAAAAAAAAAAAACCTCTAAAAGCTTTGAGGGGAAAAAACACAGGTTATTACAAAGCAATATGAATCAGACTAGCATCAGACATCTCATTAGCATGCTAAAAGAAAATGAAATATTGTTTTCAAAGTTCAGAGAGAAAATTATTTTGAACCTGAAATTCTACATCTACTCAATATCAAATATAAAGGCAAATTAAAGATGTCTTTGGAAATTGAATAAATAAAAAACTGACTTCCTGTCCATATTAGTTTCCTACTTCTACTGTAAGAAATGGTCAAAATGGCTTTCAGTGAGCTAAAATTAAGATGTTGGCAGAACTGTATACCTTTTGGAGGCTCTAGGGAGAAATCTTTTCCTTGCCTTTTCTAACTTCTAGAGGCTGCTGAAATTCTGTGACCAGTAGTCCCCTTCCATTTTCATTATTATTATTATTAAATGTAACCAGTACTTAAGGCAGATTTTTGAGTCTCATAAAAACACGCAAATGACTACAGCTACGCTATATAGCTTCTGACAGAATAAATGAAAAATATCAATATGCTCTTTATATTAACTTAAAAAACATTTTAATAAATTAATATTTCTATTAATAAACACCTACCGAATCATTCGCTGCTAGTGCAAGTGCAAGATTCACTGTAAGAAACAAAAAAGTAATTAAATTTAGTAACTTTCCTTCTACTAAAATTAATTTTGCCTTTCAATATTTTCAGTGTAATAACAAAAGGACAGAAATTTTTAATATATCTCCCTTGTAAAAAACAAGGACATGGAGAAAACACAGAAAGTAAAAAACACAAAAAAGAAAGTAATGTTCCAACATTAGCAATAGATGACCGCCCCCAAATTAACATTTAAATAATCCATTTATAATCTGCTATTATAAGTATAGACCAGTTGTTTGGGACAGAAGGTATAATGTTAACAAAGAAAAAAACACAAAGGAGACATTTAGTAAAGCACCTACTATGTGTCACACACTACACATTTTCTCATGTATTTACCTATTTAAATGCTTTCATATGCCATGGTTATTTTTGTTTAAACAATCCACTTAGTTCTTAAGAAAACAATGTTAATGATATATATAGTGCAATTATTTTCAAAACGTATTTTGCAAAAGAAATTATCTACCTTTTAATAAACAAAAATTGATATGATCCTCTTGCTTTTCAAAAATAAATGCTGGTAATGAAGAAATTCTAAATATCTAACTCACAATTATCCACATATACGAAAGGTTGAACTACTATGCAGAGGAAAAGGAAGAAGGTAAAAGGTAAGTTGGTAAAATATGTTCCCAAAACTACTAGTGAATCCCAAAGGAGGAAAGTAGTATTCCCAAAACCACCTTTAGCCCAGTAATAGGGATATTTTCAAGACTGACAAATAAATAAGCCCTAATAGTATGGATAACATTTTTTTACAGAAGAATGTTATAAATGATGCCAAGATTGCTTCCTTTAAAGTAGTTAACGGGACAGTTTTCAAGACAGACCTGGTTCAAATTCAAGTTCTACCACTTTCTATTGTGTGATATTTTATTCCTAAGTCTGTTTCCTCCTCTATAAAATAGGATAATTCCTATTTCATAACTGTTACAAGAATTAAGTGAAATACTGTATGTAAAGTATGCACCCTTGGTCATGGCACTTGATAAATTAATTTTTATGAATTATAAAATAATTCTGAATTTCAGGTACATCATAGATAGTTTAAACATAATCCAATTTTTAAGCAGTAATTTTACAGATTAATGCATTTTATTAAGGTCTTCCTGCACTTATACAATAGAATCACAGGACATGTTTGTATTAATCAAAGGTCACCATTCTAATCCAAAATATCTCAAGTATACAAATTCAAACAGGAAATATTTTGAGATAGTTTGAAACAGGAATAAATACATATAAGGGAAAGAAATATAATACCAACAGAGTTACACAGAAATAATATATTTCTAAGGCATATGTATGCAAATAGAACTGTTATAAAAAAGTATAGGCCAGTTGTTTGGGACAGAAGGTATAATGTTAACAAAGAAAAAAAAACAAAGAAGAGACATTTAGTAAAGCACCTACTATGTGTCACACACTACACATTTTCTCATGTATTTACCTATTTAAATGCTTTCATATGCCATGGCAAAATCTTCTAACCAAAAAACAAGAAACATTCGGTTTTAAACAAGTGCTAGCCTACAGGTCATGAAAATACTTTCCATCTTTAACCAGTCTAAGTAATCACAGAGCAGACAAAAGGATTCACACTACTCAAAACAAGAAAATGTACTCTGAATTTTCAAAAAACAACAGATGAATTCTAGAACCAAAGACTAAGAGTTTCTAAATTTTAAAACAAAATATCAAATAGATGGATTGCAAGCCCTTAGGAAAGAAAAGCAAAAATGTGTGGCTAGAGCATGAATTCATTAAGAACAATCACTAACCATTTTTTAATAACAATACATTACCTATCAAATAGTACATTAAGGGTCTATCGTAATACAATACTTGATAAATCTTAATTTCTTCAAAACATCTGAAAAACTCTTCCACAAGAAAAAGAACATAAAAGCACAGAAATAATTTAGTATTAAAGTTACTAGATGTTTTAAAAATAATAGTAACAGCAACCAAAATTGAGCACTTACTATGTAGGAGACACTGGCCTAATTTGCATAACCATCCCATGAAACAGGTTATCATCATTGCCATTTTACAGTTAAGTAAACTGAAGATCTGATGGGCAACCTAACCACCTTTTTATCAGTTAGGAAGTCACAGACTTGGCTATATACCTGGTTTTGTCTAACTCCAAAATCTAAGCTCCTAATCACTATCAACCCTTAAGTAACTAGATATTAGGAACTTCACAAATACAAATTTTTTAAAAAAACAAAACTATAATTTTAATACTGTGTACTTGCCAGCTGGCATACGTTCCTCATAAGACAGAATTAATATTCTATAATAAGACAGAATTAATATCCTGTAATACCTGCTGTAGTAGACTTTCCAACTCCACCCTTTCCAGAAGCAACAACTATAACTTGTTTAACACCTTCTATTGGTTTCTGCTTTGGAAGTCCTCGTGACATGATTTGTGTTCTTCTTTGTTTTAGGGTCTCATTCTCAGCGCCAGATAACTTAAAAAAAAAGTTTTAAAATAAGACATCTCCATTATCATGCTGTAAAAGTAAAAACAATTCGGAGTTTGTGAATAACTGGGCTTTCTTTTGCAGTCTAAGTCTGCTCACCTCCACTAGTTAGGCCTTTAGTGCTATTTACCTGCTGCTTGCTATTGATCACAGTCCTAGAGACGCATTGTTCAAGCAGAAATTTATGTGCCAGAATACTCTGTTAAAAATGGAAAGTAAATAAGCTGCTTCTTTACCGAGTTAAATCCTCCATGTGCTTTCCTTCTCTTTAACTTATTTTCTAAATAAAGCAACACTAAGAAAGTAACGTGCAAGTCACACATGCATGTTCTAACCATCTGTTTCATGTCCCTCCATGCCTCGGCCTGGTCCTACGGGGTCCAGCCTGGAAAGTGGGGACGTCCAGTCAACTGGGGTCTCACTGAATCGCCAAATGGGGTGTGGGGGAGCGGGGGAGCCACGAGGTACTTTAGCGCGTGTTTGGCAAAGGGCAATGCCAGGGCACCTGCGTCCCTGCCGTTCTAGCATCTCTGTCCCGCCCTCCTCCCCCCTGCCCTGCAGCACCACGGACCTGGCGCCGAAAAACCAACACTCCGCTTCCCCGAAGTGCAGCACAGGCCCCGCCACCACCCCGAAGCGACATCCCACCCAACAGCAGCAAACGCTGCCAAGACCCCATGGTGCAGAACGCAGCCTTCAGCCCAGCCCGGAAACTGTCGCGGTTGGCGCGGAGTAATGACGTCACCTGGCAACGCTCGGCTTCTTCTCCTTAGCGACTAGCTTCTGAGTTTCTTCAGCCCAGGAACCCAACTTGTCGCTGTCTCGTTCGTAGCCAGGTACAAACATTTTACAGTGTTTAACCAAATATTTGTAAAGTGGTTTTGTTGGGGTTTTTTTTGAGGGGTGGGGGAACTTATGAGTTTAATTACCTGCTATACCAGATGGAAATATGTGGTAAATGGATGGAAACAAAGTTCATAAACTTGGGACAGAAGCAAGCATTTTTGACCAGTTTAAGTTTAGACATTCACCAGATTGGACTATTTTTTGACATTTAAAATAAAACTTTTTTACCACAATAAACAAAAAAAGTTATTACAACCGACTTCTAGAACTGCCCAAATTTTTTAAAACATGATTTTAATTTTTTTCACATTTCTTTAAATGTCAAATTTTCTTTGGTAAATTTATCCAAAATACTAAATTTTTGTTTCAGAACTTAGTTTATATAATAAGAGTGCCCTAAATTGATATTCCTCAAGATACCTTTCTCTAAGCCCTAATGATTTGTATCTTCCCTTTAAAATGTATAAGTATCTTTAAGTTGTCATTCTCAAAGATATTCTGGACAAAAAATATATATATAAACACCTATAAATTCTTCTTAATTTCTGTTATAGTGTAGCAATTTATCATTCAATCCATAGTAATCTATAAACTAAGTAAGGGTGAGTTTCTTGTTCTCAAAAAGCAACCACTGACTACAGCTTCTCTACTTCTTTATTAACAACTGTACCTGAGACAGGTCTTTCTTTGATCTATGAGTTTAATTCACTATGTGTTTAAAATTTTCTTGACATTCCAGTTTTCTTCTGTTGAAAATGCTGATTTCTTTGAAAAGTTCTGATCATTTTCTTCATTCTCTACTTTAAGACATTTTACCACATTGTAACAAGAATTAAATGAAGATCTAGGTTTTCTTGACCATTCTCTAAGTGTTGCATTCATAGGTTGTTTCTTGAACTTCTTGTATGGGGAGATGGTTGATTAGCACAGCCCTGTGGAGTGCAAGGTAAAAATCACAATTGAATCTGAAGGGCTTTCCATCTTGAAAATGAAATCTTGGTTAACCTCTTCCTGCCATCCCCAGAGAGCCGAAAACCTTCACAGTCATGGCTGTGAGCGCTAGCATTCCAGCTGTGAAGTGTTTTTATGTACCTCATCTCATTTGTTTCTCACAAAAGTACTGGAGTAGGTAGGTAGGTGGTAGGTAGGTAGATTCACTAGTATCCTGTTTTTATTAGCAAGAAAACTGAGGCTTAGAAAGTTTAGAGACTTGAACCATCTGGGAAGTTGGAAATGGTGGAATTTGAAAATAACCAGGTTTTCTCACTAAGCAGAATATAGTCACTTAAACACTACCACTGTTTAATATTTTACCTTTTTTTTCTCCCTGCATGATCTGCAATAATAATCTGCTTCATACTGATCTTTACTGCTGTGTTGCTGACAATTACCTGAAAGAGAAGTTAGGATGCTTTGCTAGGCTCAAAAAGGTTTAGCTAAGTCAGAAAAGTCTGATGAAGCAAATTTCACTCAAAAAAGAACTTAAGTGAGCCAAAGCGTGACAGAGGAAGTGGAATTTATCTTGGTGGAAGGAGGTATGTCTACATCCAAAAGGAATGAGAGAATGAAGGAAATAGTTTTAGGAGAGGAAGCTGGAAAGCTGATATGACCCAAAAAAGGATAATTAAGGGTTTCAAAGGTTGATTTTAATTTATTTGTTTCTTGTCTGTAGAGAGTTTGTTGTATAATCATTCAGTTTGTTTTGTTCTAATCTGATCTTTAATTTCTTCATCCCTAATGCAGGCATAACATATCAACCTCAAAGAATTATTGTGAGGATTAGATGAGATCTTACCAATAAAATACACTCAATCTAGTAAGCTCTGAAAAAACATCAGTTCATTGTGTTTTCTCCCCCAATCTCACAACTTATTGCTTTCTTTATCTTTTACTAGGTATAACACATTTCACTTATTGTTTTATATCATTTTCTTATTTTGTTATTTTGTAATGTGTTTCCTTAGTTGATTTTATCAATTTTTAAATATTTATCAGCTCAATTTTTATAAATTGTAAACCAAACTAACAGCGATAAAGGGAATAGCTGTCAGAATAATCCACTCACAAAATAAGAAATGCTAAATATTTGTTTCTCTCCAGGTAGCTTTGCAAGTTCTTTCAGACTTCTATTGAAAATTCATTCATTTTTTAAAAATGATTATTGAGCAACTACTACAAGCCAAGCACTACACTAATCTTAGAGTTTTCAACACTGAACCAGACATAATCCCTCCACTCAAGGACTATACAGCAAGAGAGACAAAACAAGTTAACAATTACAATATGGTACGATAAGTATAGGAAAAAAGCACTGAGTGATACAGAAAGGGCACTCAATTCAATCAGGGAAGTATTCTGGATATGGTAACATCTAAGCTGAATCCTAAGTGTGGGTAATCCTAAGTGTGGATAATACGTAGGTGTCACCCGAGAGAACTGCAACAGGGTTGTTGTGCAGAGGTAAGAAACAAACTGTTAATCACTGCAAATAATATGTGTAGCTTGAAGATAGATTGTGAGGTGCATGATTAAAAGAGATAAGGATGGAGGTTGGTAAGGATGCAGGTTGTCCAGGTCATGAAAGGCTTTATACATCATTAAAGGAATTTGGACTTGTTCCTGAGGGACCATGGAAGGGTTTTGGTTTTTTTAACATTTTATTTTTTTACTTTTCCCCCTCCCCTCTGGTAACCACTAGTCCATTGTCCATGTCCATGGGTCTCTGTTTTTTTGTCCTGATCATTTGTTCCTTTTAGGTTTATATCCCACATATAAGTGATATCATGTGACTTTCAACCTCCTTTTCGTATGGCTTATTTCACTTAGTAAGATTATTTCAAGGTCCATCCATATTGTCGCAAATGGCAGTATTTCATCTCTTCTTATGGCTAAGTAATATTCCATTGTGTGTGTGTGTGTGTGTGTGTGTGTGCACACATACACATACTACAGCTTTTTCAGCCAGTCATCTATCATAGGACACTTCGATTGCTTCCATGTCCTGGCCACTGTGAATAATGCTGCTATGAACATTGGTTGCAAACATCTTTTCGGATATGGGTTTTCAAGTCTTTTGGGTAAATACTCAAGAGAGATTGCTGGATCATATGGTAGATCAAGTCTTAGAATTTTGAGGAAACTCCATACTGTTTTCTATAGTGGCTGTATCAATTTACATTCCTACTAGTAGTATATGAGGGTTCCTTGCTTCCACAACCTCTCCAACATTTGTTGTCACTTATCTTGTTATGAGCTGGTATCTCGTTGCATATCTCTAATAGCTAGTAAAGTTGAGCATCTTCACATATGTCTGTTGGCCATTCGCATGTCTTCGTGGGAGAAGTATCTGTTCAGGTCCTCTGTCCATTATTTGAGTTGGTTTTGTTTTGCTGTTGAGTTTTATGAGTTCTTTATATATTTTGGATATTAGCCCCTTCTTCGAGGTGTCATTTACAAATATCTTCTCTCATTCAGTTGGTTGCCTCTTTGTTTTGTTGATGGTTTTATTTACCATGAAGAAGCTTTTTAGTTTGATATAGCCCCGTTCATTTATTTTTGCTTTTACTTCCCGTCTTGGTGAAGGCCTTTTTGGGTTGAGATAATTGGATGTTCTGTTGACTTCTTGAATTCTAAGCTCCAGCTCATTCCTTAGATTTGGGAAATTCTTATCAACTATTTGTCTGAAAATGCTTTCTAATCCCTGTTTCTTTTCCTTACCTTCAATAATACCCATCATTCTTATGTTTCCTCTCCTGATGGTATCAGCTAGTTCTTGAATTTCTTTTTTATCATTTTTCATTCTTCAGTTTCTCTCTTCTTCCTTCTTATTTATTTCTAGATTTCTGTCTTTGATATCACTGATCCTTTCCTGCATTTGGTTGACTCTATTTCCCAAGCTTGCTATTTCATTTTTCAACTTTTGCAGTGTGTTCTTTATCTCCAGAAGGTCTATTTGGTTCTTTTTGAGGGTTTCAGTCTCCTTGTTAAAGAACTCATTCTGCTCATCTAGTTGTTTTTTCAATTCCTGAAATCGTTGATATAAGTCATTTTGGATCTCACCGAGTTTTTTCAAAAGTACCATCCTGAATTCTCTGTCATTTAAGTCGCATATTTCTATGTCTGTCAGCTTATTTTTTGGAGATTTTTCTCTTTCTTTCTGAGATGCCTTATCACCTTAGTTGTTCATGGTGTTTCATGGACTGTTTCTCCACCTGGGCATTAACGGACATGTGTTCTGCTTTTTTTTTTCTGGAAAGATTTATTATATAATAGTCCCTAGCAAAGAAGGTGTTTTTCTTTTGGTTTCCAGTAAGAGTCTAAGCCTCTTGGATCTCTGCTTTATATAAAGTCTTAATAATGTCTTTTTTTTTTCCTTATAAATGTTTAATCATGCTCGCTACCCTCAGTCTCAGTTCCTGTCATTGTTAGAGTTTGATTCCCCTGGGGCTTCATGGTGATGGGTCTCAGAGGGTATGGGGGAAGGGACCCTCTGGGTTGGGGAATGGGGCTGCAGCTCAGCCTCGGTTTTGCAACTGTGGCTGGTAAAAATGAACTCTTGTTTCTCTGCCATCCCCACTTTTCTGCCATCCCCGTTTCTCTGCCTTCTGCCCTGATGACAGAGCACTGCTGCCGGCCACATGGAGCTCACAACGCTCCCAGGCAGGGCTGTTCAGGGAACTCACTGCACCTTCTCCCCTCCTTCTCCTCCTACAGGGAGCTCCAGTTGTGAGAGGCAGCTTCTTTGTTTCTCTCAGTCCACCAACCGACACCTGGGGTTCTGACCTGTAGTAGCTCTTATGTGCAGATCCCATGCTCGGAAGTGCTGGTGTGCAGTTCGGGGGGGGTTTGTTGAGTTTTAGATGTTCAGCTTATTGTTGTTTCAAGGGAAGAGATCTGGGGACATCTCTCACTCTGCCATGTTTGATCCAATCCCCATGGAAGGATTTTAAGCAGGAAAGTAATATGATCAGATTTGTGTTTTAGAAATACCACTATGATTACCCAGTTTTTTAAAAAAATGGATGCAAGAGACAAGATCAGAAGCAGAGACAGGAGGTTATTGCAATAATCCAAGAGACCTGTTGAAAGCTCGACTCAACATCTCTAAATTTCACTTTGCTTATCTATGAAGTAAATAATACCTACTTGTAGCATTGCTGTGAGGTTGAATTTAAAATAATGCATGCAAAATGCTTATCACATAGTATATATATTCATTAACTATTGGCTATTATGATTAGTCATGGTTGTGGAGAGGTTCATGATATGGGCAGCTAGGAGAATGGTATTGACATTCTCTGAAGAGATAACATAAGGAGAAGAACAAGTGAAACCAATGTTTGTATAATGAATGAATCATTAATTTGCTTTACCTTTCAGCAGATTAAGATATCAGGAAAGTAGTAGAGATGTCCATTGTTTCTTCTCCGACAACCACTGCCCCACCCCTGCAACACACACACAGACCCATGGCTCCTTCTCAAAAGAGTATTCTTCCTTAGCTCCTAAGAATTGATGTCATCACGCCATAAAGTATATAAATGTCTGACCACTATGCTATACACTTGAAGCTAATATAAAATAATATTCAATTGTATTGAAAAGTTAAAAAACAGAGGTAAAAAAGTCATTGATGTGTCATTTAACCCCACTCCCATGGTCACTAATTGGATTAAAGATTGACACAATCAAAATTGGACCAAATAGATTCTTTCTCCACAGAATTTAAAAGTAAGAGATATTTCTTAATCTTAGTTTGCATTTGAACTGATAAGGCTCAAGAAACTGTGTTCTGCTTAGTGGACACAGAAGCAGAAAAACTCAATGCAAAGAAAAAAGAATAAAGCAGACTGTACACGATCATATGCCCAGAGAGGGAAGGGAGAACAATTGCCCTAGTTCATAATAGCTCTCCAGTTCCTGGCTCTACTCCATAGTGAAGTTCAGCTATACTTCCTATCCTTAGTTCCAAAAGATATACTTACATCCACCCAACAGATTCTCTTTCTACCTTGGCTTAATTTGGGTGGGTTTCTGTGTACTTATAACTGTGATGAGATATATTTTGTAATATTTATCAAAGATTTCCCAATAATTCCTTGTACCTCATATAGCCCTTCTTCATTTGGACAAAATATTGTGGTATCATTTTAAGACACAACAGAATGTTAAAGAAAAGAGATTGTTTCCTTGCTTTTGAATTTTGAAATTTGGGACCTTTTAAAAGAAAGGCAACAGCTCTGGCAAAGACAATAGACTTGGAAGAACTACATGATGATATAAATACATGATTTCTTACCTATATAAGTTAGGATTACATTAGGCTGCAAATAGCAGAAAACTTTACCATTGTCTTAAACAAGTAGGCCTATATTAGTCTAATATGAAAAGTTCACAGGTAGACTCTACAGGTCTGATTAAGTGAATCCACTATGTTGTTATATGCCAAATTCATTGTTATTGTTCCCTCATCTTGGTGTCATCTTTGTCCCCTCAGTCACAAGATGGTGGCTGTACCTTCAGGCATCAAGATTATGTTCCACACAGAAAGAGGAATGACAAAGATGAAAACATTCCCTAATGAGTCTTTGCCTTTTTTATTTGGGAAGGGAAACCACACACATACCAGATTGACTAGAACCAGGTCACATGCCTATACTTACAAGCAAGAGAAGCTAAGAAATAAAGCATTTACATATATCTAACCTTTAGAGGAGAGTAAAGCAGTGGAGAAGTTATTGGAAATGGATAGAGGCTAGAAATTCATATACTCACTTTCCTAATCTTACTTGCTAATTCTGTACATAGTTCTGGGCATGTATGACTTAGTTCTGCACAATGTGGTACAGGGAAGATTTTCTGGTGGGCTTCTGAGAAAGCATTTGCTTTTCTGATAGAGTGGAACTCCTTTTTCCCATCTTGACCATGGATATGACACCTGGAGATGAAGCGGTCATCTCGTGAACATGACAAGCACAATGGTGACAAACACAATGACAAAAACCAACAGCTAAGGGTAATGTAGTAGAAGTACGACAGGAAGATAAATACTTGATTATAAAGTTAAGCTTCTATGCCAGTCCTGGCTTGCGTCTCCAGATATCTTGGTTAGGATTTCTTTATTTTGAAGTTAAAATAATCTATGCCTGTTACAACACCTAAGAAGGAACCCCATACACTATGACTATCTCTTCCCCATTCACTCAAAATTGAGCCCCAGGGTGAAGGGTGAACAATGGAACCCAAATCAGAGAATCAATGCCCCAGTTCCCAAATAGAACTCAATGTAGAGAGAACACCACAGAATAAAAATGGCTGAGTGTTGTGTTTATGCAGAGACAGTCTGAGACAGCCTCAGAATTTGTCCCCTGCAAGAAGCCACATGAGCAGCTAAGTGCAAGCCGATCCATAAGAGAACTTTATGTCAAGAATAGGGGAATATTTGGCAACAATCTGCATGTTTAAGTACATGACATCCTAATGGTTGCTGGTATGGATAGATAAAGACTGAGGATTAAAGTCATGTGGACATCTGGATACTACATAGGTGTAATCCTGGTGGAATCTGTATTTAACAAGATTAAGTTTCTACCACCTGAGAAATTTATAAATAAATACTTATCAAAACAAAGAGGATTCTTTTGAATATCTTCTAACTATGTATATAGTAATATCTTGTATTTTCTAGAAAGGAAGTATTTGATTACTCGCCCCTTCAAAAACAAAAACAAAAATGAAAACAAAATGATGTTTCAAGCACTTGCTAAAAGTTCAGATTCCCACACACAGTAGGGGCCTGCCTCGTTTTCTGTCCTTAAGTCTCAGTGTCAGCTGAGAACATGCTTGGCTCCTTTGCTCAACTCATTAAGGAAAATAGAGTGTTATGGACAGTTTCCTGTAACTGTAGAATATACTAAATAAAGCTCAGAAACTTGTGCCAGTGCCTTCAGTTTAAGGTTATTGTCCCCAGCTAAACCACTCATCCTGTCCAAAGGGATCACTAAAATGAAAACTTCACCCCATTTATGAACTTGTCTAAATGACAACCCTCTTAATTGACCCTACTTTGCCCCATGGTGTGATTTGTTTCAAAGCATTTCTGCTCATGTCTAAGCATGAAACTGTCTCTTAACTACATCTAATACAAATTTTCACATTAAAATATAGAGTAATTCTGCCTAGTGAATAGCTTCCCAATGAGCCAGTCTCTGTAGGAAACCTAGTCTAGGAATTTTGTGGATTTTCCCATATCAAAGACTTTGATGGACTTTCTGTACCTAAGCTCTCATAAACTAGTCCTGTCAAAGCTTCATTTCTTGTTTTTAAAATTAAAGCAAATGTATATTCTTAGACAAAATAGGCTTCTGAGAACATACCTCCAAATGACTAAAAACTCACCTCTAGAATGAGACAGGATGGGTTTCTAAATGCCAATACCCAAAGCTGGATAAATCATGGGTGATTTGACATTTGAATTTCTGATTTATAAAATTGAACTGAATCCTTGGACAAAGGTCACAGTGCTCACACTGTAGCTGAATACAGTTTCTATGTAATGTTTAAAGCTTCAAAGAAGATCCTGTCCTGAAACAGAAGACACACAATCAGCATTTAGAAAAAGTATTTGTCACCCAAGGCAAATACTTACTATACACCAGGATTTAATATTTTCATGATTTTGCCTTTTTATTTCATTTTCTTCAAGTACCCTTTCAGCCAAGTTCTTCCTACTCTTCACTTCTATGCTAGAGGTTAGAAGACATAAGTTTCTATCAGACTTTGCTAAAACCTACTTCATTCTGTATTCAGAAGAGAATTTTCCCATGTGCTTTGGAGAACATACCAAGGGCAATGACAATGCGGAGCCCTATTGAGATATCAAACCTTCACTTCAGCTACTGTCAAGTTCAATTTTCTTCAGAGAAAAGAAGATAATGTAGATTTTTGTCTGTTTTATGCTGCTACCAAAATGTGAGGATGTCCTCTATAATCATGTGGCTTATATAATATCTTTGCTTGTTAAGTGTTCTGGTACCAAATAAAAAATTAAACTTTTTTTATTTAGGATGTATTAACCATACATATAGATAGTATACATGATGTGGCATAAATATTTCACATACAAAGTTTATTCAATTCATTTATAAAAGTGAAGAACTACCAAATCACTGTAATCTCTCAAAATGCATCTATATTCTGATTTAGAGCAATAGAGGAGAAATACCAACATTAAGGATTATAAAATCAATTTGCTGTAGGATAAACTGGCAGACTTAAAAGTATGAAGTTTGTCTTTGAGTTCAGCCTTCCGCACAGCTCTTAAGCTGCTTGCAGTGCTCTATTTCATACCAACCAACCTCACAGGCAGTATTAGGGTCCATTTTCCATGTCATCTTCTTCTGCAGCTTAAAAATAAAAATAAAATAGGATTTTCCTGACCACCCACGATTCAGGGTAATGAACTTACCCTCAATTTTTTTAGAGGTCATTCACTAATCATTATTCAACAATCCAAACACTATTAAAGTGATAATTACTGATCTCTCCCATTTTAAGCTTTTCCAGTCTTTTCTAGTCTTCAAAACAGATAAAAAATGTTTTTGCACAGAAAATGTTCATTTGGGGCTTAATTGTCCTAAGTAATTTAATAGCTGGTGTTTTGACTTGGTTAGGAATACAAAGAGCTCTTTTAATTACCTGATGGAGTTTTGTCAATTACTCAAAGTCAATGACCTATTACAATTAATGCCACACTAAACCTCTTTTATGAATTATTTTTTTTTTATTTCCATCCCCCACACACACACTTCCACCCCTGTCCTATGGATGTTGCTGTCTCCTCCCATGCGCTCCTGGCATGCACCCGGGCCCTGGCACACCTGGGGTATGGACCATGGCTCCACTGGGGCTCGAACCTAGGACTTTCTGTGTGTAAAGCAGATGTGCTAACCATTACTCTATGGAACCACCCCCCTCTTTTATGAATTTCTAATCATGTGCAAGAAATACTGTTTTATTTAACCAAAGCTATTTTTGTGGGGGAATATGCTGGCAACGTACATTGAGAATGACATTTTTAATAAGTATCAGTTACCACTAAACCAAATCAACACCATTTGCTGACAAAATGTATATGCGTGTATATATATATATATGTGTGTGTGTGTGTATGTATATATATATACACATATATGTTTGTATGCATGTGTATTTACGTGTGTGTGTGTGTCAGTATTTCATAGCTGAAAACACTGGAGAAAGAACAGAACAGTGGAAGAAGAAAATAATGTGCTTAGTAATTTATATTTATTAGTTTGTGATACTATATAGCTAACAGGAAATTCTATTAAGCTATTCCCACCAATTCCTTCTGGATTATTCAGCTAATTGAATACAGTTTCTTAATGAGCATCTAAATGGGCATTTCTTTGTAGCTTATGTCATGTCAAATTAATCAGTTCTTTTCTAACAGACTCTAAGATGGCCCAAAATGACCCTTGTCTCTTGGTATTCACACCCTATGTAATCCCTTCCCCTTGAGTGTGAGCAGGATCTGTAACTTGCCTCTAAGCAATTGAATACAACAAAGGTGATAGGATGTCAATTCTGTGATTACATTACATAAAATTGTAACTTTTGGCTTTCTAGGAAAAGCTGGTGTTTTGACTTGGTTAGGAATACAGAGAGCTCTTTTAATTACCTGATGGAGTTTTATTCGACGAAGTGAACTGTCATGCTGTGAACTGCCTATGTAAAAGGCCATGTAGCAAGCAAAGAACTGAGGCCCTCACTCCAACAGCCTGCAAGGAACTGAATTCTGCTAACAACCACATGAGCCTGGAAGGGGATCTTTTCCAGTTGAGCTTTCAAATGATACTCCAACCATGGCTGACCCCTTGATTGTAGCCTTGTGAGAGACCATGAAGCCAAAGACTCAATTAAGTTGTGCACAGATTCCTGACCCACAGAAACAGTGAGATAATAAACATGTTGTTTTAAGCAGCCATGTTTGTGGTAATTGATTGTCTATATTACAGATAACAAATATTCAGTAACCAGTTTTAATGAAGATATAGTCAAGGTATAGTTTCTTGTAGGCAATTCTTTTTTTCAACTGAAATAATTGACATATATTAACAATCGTTTTGCCATATGAAAAAATATGTATATTTTGTAAGAAGTTAAATCCTTTGTGTGATCTGAACCTTTGTCAAGCATTATTTATGTTATCTGAATACTAATAATTCATTAATTTTTATAACATTAATTATCAAACCCTATAAAATAATATATAATATTAGGTACCAGAGAGAATAAAGACATGGAGGCAGTGAATTGAAAACTCTGTTTTACAAACCAAAGTCTGTTTTTCTTCATAACAATTGAACTCACTTCTTAGTGGAAAAAAAATTAGATAGTTTACAGTTATACTATTCTGCTCTTTTCTCAATGATCAAATAGTCTTCTCTTCAGTTGTGTAAGAAACTAGATTTGCAGTTCCATTCTCTGTCTGCATTAGCAGTTCGTCATCATTCTTCAAGAATGTAATTAATCTGGATAGAAGTATGAAGAAAGCAATCTTTTGTACTTAATGTATAAATAAGTAATACAAACAAGAACTTTCCAATGACACTCTAAATCAGTGGTCCTAACCTTTTTGGCATCATAGGACCCTTGCTCCTATGAGAATCTAATGGCTGATGATCTGAGATGGGACTGAGACGGTGATGCTAGCTCTGGGGAGTGGCTAGAAATACAGATGAAGCTTCTCTGGCTCAACCACCACTTACCTCCTGCTGTGCAGCCCAGTCCTAACAGGCCAGGATGGGTACCAGTCCGCAGCCTGGGGGTTGGGAACCCCTGCTCTAAACAACAGCTAACTGCTGTAATTGTAAATCAGCCCAATTGATGAAATATTATTCAGTATATATGAAAAATTCAATTAATTATACTACACATATACCATAGAGTTACCTACACCTCAGGAACATAATAATGCCTATTAGAATCTGGAGACAATCCAAGTCAATGTTTCAGACAACTCTGTAGAATTTATCCCTAAAAAAACTTCATTGAATCTGTATTGAACCATAATCTATACAATTCTTATTATATACTGAATCTTATATCTGAAAGATTTTCAAAGCATTTCGATACACATTGTCTTGTTGAAGTTTCACAACTGCCATGAGGTAGGCAGGCAAGTTATTATTAATCTCATTTCTAGATCAGGAAATGAGGAGTCAGAGATGTTAGTTTATTTGTTTTAGGGCAAATTATTGAAAGCAAAATGGAAATACCGGTCTCTCATTGCCTTTATAAGGATATTGTTGAGAAAACAATATTCTATTTGGACCAGCTATCAGGGTAAAGCACCACCTTTGAGGGAAGAAATCTAGATTTCTGCTTGACTACTTAATTCAGTAGACATTTCCACCTCCAAGCTTCTCATGTAAATTCGGGCTTCATTAGCTTTAGTTAAAAGTAATTCATTTCAGAGACCCGTAAACATATTTAATGGCCTCTTGAACTGCTTTGAAATCACATTCTAATGTATATGATATTCAAATTTTGATTAAAATATTGTTTGTGTCCCAATTATAATAGTTTATAAACCCTTTGCCCTTCATAATTCTTGAAATTCTATCTCAACCTCTACTTCTTTTATAAAGCCTTCTTCTATAATTTCATCAAGTATTAATCTTTACCTTTTTTAACAATTATTAACATTTTATTTAACAGAGCATTAATTTAAGGTACATTTTGATTGCTTTCATTTTATACATTTAAGTTAGCAAAGCTAGCCTGTTTCAAGTCTCTCTTATAAAACCTGTTTTCAGTTACAGTTCAATATTGCCACAATGCAGCCAGGTTTATTTAAAATGAGGCACAGTATTACTTCTATATACATTCATAGCACTTTATCCTAAATTCTATCCAACGTGAAACCTTATTATATTGCCTTTTACTGTTTTCTAATTGTGTCTTCTCTTACACAGGACTCTGTCATATTTGAGGACCAGATCTATATCATAATAATAATTTATATCATCTATACATAGTCCAGTCCAAGCACATTAGAGGGGCTCAAAAGTTACTGACTGGTTTGCTATTATGACAGAAGAGCATAGAAGAGTAGGAAATATCAGTAGAGAGACAGGTTGGAAAGCCTGGAATATTGTCAGAACATTCCTACTCACTAGCTATATGATTTTGGACAAATCATTTAACTCTCTATTTCTTCATATACAACATTAGAGATTAAACTAAATAATCTGAAGATTTATCTTCCAAGCTGATATTGAATTAAAATAAGAGTTAAAGAGAACAAAGTTGTGTAGCTTCACTTTTCTTAAAATAATTTTGAGAAAAATCAAGGCAAAATAGTTTAGAGATGCTTGCAGCAGAAAAAGCACATTTGTTGCCTTAAATAGAACATAAATCAAAGAATCATATGTGGATTTTTCACACTTAGCATCATTAGTTCATTTTGGATATGTTTTTATTGGTTTTTTGTAACTTAGATTCTTGATCTTATGTGCTCCAGAGAGTTTGCAACTCTGACCTCAGGTTCTGCCAAAAAATTATTGTGCAAAGTTTCTTCTGAGTAAACAATACAGAATGGAAGAAAGACAGACTCTTATGGGCTCTCTTTTGGCCTAGATCATAGAAGACTGATCAGACCCTGTTTTTCTTCTTGACAAAGTACTAAAATATATCACCCTTGGCCAAAGATGTGATGGCATGAATTACATTTATTGAAAATAAGTCTACTGTTCCTGTGCACAAGACAGCCAACTGATATAAGAGAGAGATATGGGACATGTTTGGAGTCTTCTTTGCTAACCACCCTGACTTAAGAAGGATCCTGACAGACTATGGATTTGTGGGGTATCCCTTCTGGAAAGACTTCCCCAGTCTGACTACACTGAGTTACACTGTGACCATGAGGTGAAGCAAGTGGTAACCAAGTGGATGGAGTTGGCCCAAGAGTTTTACAAGTTTAACCTGAAGTGCCCATGGGAGGTTTTTCCTGCCTATCGCCAGCCCCCTGAGAGTCTCAAGCGTGAAACTAGAGACAAGAAACCCAAAACCAAGTAGCTCCAGGGAAGCCAAATAGATTCTAGGAAGTACCTTAACTCAGTTGAGTGTCCATGAAAATAAAATCCTACTTAGACTCAAAAAACATATATATGTCAACCTAGACACCCATTCCTTAAACCTCAAATTTAAAATATTAAACATTTCTTTCATTATATCTAAGATCTACAGATTTAACAAAATCCCAGTCATAATCCCATAATTAACAAGCTGACTCTAAAAATTTGTATGGATATTCAAAGGAACTAAAATACCCAAAACAATTTCCAATACCTGGAAAAGAACAAAATAGGAGGACTATGCTCCTTACTTTAAGACTTGCAATAAAACTACAGTAATCAAAACAGTGTAGTAAAGGCATGAGGCTCAACAAATAGATCAATGAAAGAAAATAGGACAGAAGTAGATACACACTCATACAGTTTTTGTTTGTCAAAAAGGTGCCAAAAGTCTTTTCAACAGTGGTACCCAAATAACTCTGACTCTCACCCCACACTATCAAGATGGATCATAAACACAAACATAAATATTGCGACTTAGGGGTAATCAAAAGTTTCTTAGATGGGTCATAGAACACTAACAATTAAAGAAAAAAAATTTAAATGAAGTTAAAATTTAAAACTTAATGTTCATCAAAAGATACCATTAAGAAAATAAATAGGCAAGCCACAGACTAGAAGAAAATATTCACAAAACATGTCTGATTAGGACTGGTATCTAGAATTGCACTATGCAATATGGTAGCCATTAGCCAGTGTAGCTATTTCAATTAAAATTAAATCAATTAAAAATACACTTCATTTGCACTCGCCATGTTTTACACTAAACATATTGGATGTAGAAAATTCTATTAGCACTAATCTAGAATGTAAAGAAATACCACAATTAACAATAAAAAGACAATCCAATTGAAAAATATACAAAAGGTTTGAAAAGATGTTTCATAAAAGTGAAGATACTTGAATAGACAATAAGTATATGTAAAAAAGTGCTCAACATCATTAGTCAACAGGAAAATGAAAATTGAAATTACAACAATGTATCATTTTCTACATATACACTAGAATGACTAAAATTTAAAGGAATGACAAAACCATATACTAACAAGGTTGTGGGGTAACTTAAACTTTCTTACTTTATTGGTAGAAATTTAAAATGGTATAACCACTTTGGAAAATAGTCTGGCATTGTAAGACTTTAATATAAACCTACTATACGACCCAGAAATTCCACTCCTAGGCATTTATTTACCCAAGAGAAATGAAAACACATGTCCCACAAAGACTTGAATGAAATTGTTCATTACAGCTTTTTTCACAATAGCCCCAAATTGGAAATCGCCCAGATGTACATTAATAGAAGATTTTTAAATTGTTCTGTATTTATAAATAAAAAATCAAAGAAAAGAAATATACCTGCAACAACACAGATAAATCTCAAAAAATAATTGTGCTAGTGAAAGACATCTAACACATGAGAGTATATACTGTATGATTCCATTTATATGAAATTCTAGAACAAGCAGAACTAATCCATGGTAAAGAAAAATTCGAACAGTGATTGTTTCTGGAGAAGGTGAGGGTAGGAATTATTTGGAAAAGAGAATGAGGGAACTTTCTGGAGTGATGGTAATATTCTATATCATCACAGTGGTTTGAGCTACCCATGCATATGTGTCAAAACTCAGTGAATATACACTTAAGATTTGCACATTTCATTGTATGTAAATTTTAAATTTTAAAAACTGTATTGAACTCGTTATTGGTACACATGCTAAAGTAGTTAGGGAGAAATATACTGATGTCTTCAATTTATTTTAAAATGCATCAAGAATAAGATGGATTAATAGATTGATAGAGGGATGAATAGATGGATAGAGCAATTAGAGTAAAAAGTTAATAGTCAAATCTAGGTGGTATGAATAGATTTCCCTGTGTATTTTTCACTCTAAAGTTATGTCAACTTTGTTATATGTTTGAATTTTTCGTAGTAAAATGATGATGAGAAAAAATGATATCCCAGGCCTTCCAGAGACAGAATTTCAGTGTTAAATCTCCAAAATAAAATTTGAGACAAAAATCATAAAGTCAAAATTATATTTTCTCTTGCTCTTTTCCATAGCTTCATCCCATAGTTTCCTGATCTGTACTTCTCTATCTTATATTAGATAATTCCATCCATTCAAGGATTCCGAGTATCATCAAATGAAACACTCAGGGTCTTTGCAATTGCAATTTTTACTTAAAGCTCTGCTTTTATCTCCTGTGCAAGAGAATAGGCAGGCTCTGACTTAGAGTTCCTAGATTCTGGTAATCCCACCTTAATCAAAATGGGAATGAGCGCTAACCAGCAATATTATTTCCAAAAATAAAATTAAAACAAGGAGTCAAGAAGAAAAAAATGATTTAAAAGAATATAGGCAATACCATTCTCCAATAAAAAGAACCACTACTCCTTAGGAAAATGGCTGACTCTAGAACTGGGCAGGAAATATACAAGATGAGATTGGAGCATATTGTAGTACAAGAAAGTAAGAAAGTGTAAATAAATAAATGAGTGAATGAATGAATGAATAAATAAATAAGTAAGTAAGTAAGTAAGTAAGTAAGTAAGTAAGTAAGTAATGGGGGTATGTTAAAGGGACACAACATTCAACCGAAAGAGCTCCCAATGGCCACAGCTAGAAAAACTTGAGCAATAAAATAAATAACATACTATTAGATTATAACCCAAAGTATAAAATATGCATGAGTTCATACTGATATAAATAAATGATGAATAAATAAATGAGGAGGAGAGACAATCCCTCTTGTCAAAAAATTCCAAATAATTTAATGTAGATATTTCTTCCCTCAAAGAAGTTAAGCATAACTCTCCAAACCTTAAGTAGAAATAATGACTTTCTAACGAAGAGTACAGTATGAAAAGGGTTAAGGGAGACAAACTTTACAATAGAGAAACCTGACAAACACAACCTCAGCCAGTGATCGAAGTCAACATCAACAGTGATAAGTCATGTTGATAGTATGTACCTTTTGTATAATAAAGAATTTGATTGGCCTTCATCCCTGGTTCCTGGGAAGGAAACTATAAATCCTTGAAATTTCTCAAATAGTAAGAGTGACTTTGTTATTCATGAGTCACTTGGACCATATCCAAGTTTATGTTAATGAGATAACTTAGGATGGAGGCTGGTCTTGCCAGAGAAACCAACGGTGTGATTAGAGGGCTGGGGCTTTGAGCTAATATCAGCCCAGCCTGACTTCCTCCATGAAAGGGAGGTATACTAGAGATTGAGTTCAATCACACAGTCAATGATTCAAAGCATCCTATGTAATGAAACCCGTATAAAGGAGGAAGGGAGGGAGCAGTTAACACAACCTGAAAGAAAATTGTGAGGAGGCCACTTTGAAAGAAACAATGACTTTGTTTGAGGGGCACTGGAATGGAGTTGGGGTAATAAATATCCCAATCTCTCTCACTCCCCTCACTGCTCTAATCTCTCAGAACTCTCATCTGCTCCCCACAGACCAAACCCAATAAGAAGCCAGTGAGTATGGAAGCCATACAAGTGGTCTATACAGGTGAGACCCCTGGCACAGAGAGAAAGTGGATGATGGAACTAGAGGAAAAAAACAGGAGATATCTGGCACAGAGGTAAAGTGTGTGCCTCACCTACCACAATAAGTCAGTTTCTAAAAGGGATGAATTGAAAGATTAAGTATATAGATATTATTTAGCTGTGCAAAAGCAAATACCTGAAGAAAGTAACTGCATGATGAGAAAAGTACTGAGGTAGGAAAGTTCAAGGAATATTCAAAGAACGAGTAGCCCAGATTGTTTGTACCATTTAAAAATCTATAAAGGAAAAGTGGAAGATAAAACTGAAGTGACAGATTGGGGTGATATTGTGGTAGTTCCAAATGCCAGGTTGAGGATTCTGAATTTAAACAGTTTTGATCCTCAAGCAAGGGAGTAACACAGTGAGAGCTGAGCTCCAAGTAAGATTGATCTGGCAATGATATGCAGGAGTAATTAAAGTAACAAAAACTTAGATAACATGACACTTGGTAGATTCTATTTCATAGTCCCAATTAGAATTTTCAAGTGTCTAATTCATAACGGTGGCAGTGAGAATGGAAAAGATCATATTAACCTAAAAGATATTTGGAAAACCTTTGGAAGGACTTGTTTGCTAAATGGATATAAGAGGAAGATAGAGAAGAGTCAAAAAATGACTGGAAAATTTGAGTCTGGATAAACTGGAAAATCATGGTTCTTTGAACACCAGTAAGGGCATTAATTCAGGACAGGAGCAAGGTTGGGGTAAAGATTCATTCAACAAATGAGTCGAATATCTGCACATGCCAAGCACTATTGTAGCAATGGGGATGCAGCAGTGAACAAAACATGTAAAAACTTCTGCCCTCATGCAGCTTATATTCTGTGGAGGAAGATAGTGAATAAAACAAGTGCTATGAAAGCTAGAGGACCTGTGAAGAAATCCAAAGCAGAAAGTTGTGACTGAAATGTGTTGATGATGAAGATGAGTTACTCTTTATTTATTTATTCTTTTAGCACCTACTATGTGCTGGTTACTTTGTTTAATTCTAGAGATACAATAGAGAGTTCCTCAGGGAGTTTGTAGTTCATTGAAACAGGAAATATAAAACTTTGTCAAAGTTAATTCCTGTGGATCTGTCTTAGATGTCGCATCACACCTCTGGCCCCTATGATGCCAGGACTCACCATGAACATAATGAAGTTTTCTAAGGATTTTTGCAAGCCAGGTCTATCTCTCCTGTTACCCCAATGAGGCCATGGACACTGAGGGGGCATGGGTGTCCCAGTCATGATAACAGCCACTGACAACAGGTAGTATATGCAGAAATGACTCAGGTGAAATCATGAGCATGGATAGGCTAAAAAAGAGAGCCAAGAACAGAACCATGAAAATGTCTACACCTAGGAGACAAGCAAGAAGAAATGGAACCAGCAAAAGAAATGGGAATAGTTTGAGGAAAAATAGGAAAAGGAGTCTGATACTATGCCACAGAAAGCGAAAAAGATTGGAGGAAAGGATTGGCAGTAGACACTGGTGAGCCATTGGATATGGAGACAAAGAAGTTTTTGGTCATCTCTAAGAGGGTAATTTCAATGAAGGGGTGGAGTTTGAAGCCAGAAGACAAGATAATAATTGAGTGACTGTGGTAGAGAAGTAGCAACAATTAGTGTCTCCTAGAAAGGCAAAGAAATTGTCACTATCTCTGTCTCTTCTCAAATAACCTTGACTAAAGAGGTTTAAAGGCCCCCCTCCATCCAAGGAGGCCATCTCTTCCATGTTGGAGGGTGACCAACTCTGCCAGTATGCTCTGGATTTTCCCACATTTAGCATCACAAATCCCACATGTGAGGAAGCCTCTCAGTACTGGGTAAACTGGAACTGCTGGCATCATATAAGTGTGACATTTTATTTTGGTAAATTTTTACATACCTGCTGGTGATGATTTGTTTAAATAATTTTATTGTGGTATAACTTACATACCATAAAATTCACCAGTTCTGGTGACCATTTAAAGCAAGTATCAACCCAATCTATACAGTAAAATCAACTGGGTTGCTTTAATTTTTTTTAATTTTATTTTATTAGTTTCAAGTATACAGTATGTTGGTTAGACATTTATATAGGTTATAAAATGATCCCCCTAGTTGCTCTTTCTAGTTACTCTTTCTCTCCTCTGGCTCTTCACCTAGCCTTTACATAAATAACAACCGCATTCCCCAACTGGGCTGCTTTTAAAGAATATTAACGACAGACTCCCTTCCCTCCACCCCACTCCCAGATGTGCCTGGCGCCCAGGTGTTGTTATTTTTTAAATGCAACCCAGTTGATTCTAATGTGTATCCGAGATTAAGAACCACTGGTTTAAAGTAAAGAACAACATGCAATATCAATGCTTTTCTAAATATTCAAGGAGAAATGAAATAAGTATTCAAATGGATATGAAAATTAAGCTTCTTAAAATGAGTAAATATTTGCAAAAGGAGAAAAAAGAGTATTTCAAGTATTTTTTGTTTTGAATTCTAGTGCCAAATTTAAGAACTTAGATGGATTGTTCCTTTAATTAAAATGCAGTATGGTAATTATCTTGCTAGGAAGATCAAAATGTATGTCCACATTTTGCATGAAATCCTGCTTCTGATTACGCAACAGTCCTACAAAATAAGAAAGTATAATATTTAATTTTATACAGATGAATAAATGTTTCCTTTGGATGTGTGAAAGGAAATGTTTCAAGATTCAAATCTTCAGTCAGCATTCCAACAGCCTTTACATGAGAAAATGTCATTGATTTTTGTGTAAAATGAGATTGTCTTTTCTATAAACATATTATTCTCTGACTTCAAATCAATTCAAGATACCTCACTATATCCACAGGAGACTCCCTAACCAATCAATGCTAATTCCAAAAAAATGTTTTAGCATTTAAAAATTTTATTCACTAAGACACTGAATTTATTCATATTGAACAGGGCTGGCATCCAAAAGGAGTACATTACTTGAAATTATTATTATATATGCCCATTACTAGTTATGAGTGAAAAAAGACCCTATATGAAAGCTATTTTGTGATTAATAATAATACAATGATTATGAGTCAGTTCACAATTTCCATGAGCAAGAAATATGTTTATTTCTCTACAACTAAACTCAGTTTCTATTTTATTCTATGGCATAGTCAAGCACTATTCTTAGATGCCTCAGCCATGGGATTTACCTTCTCCTAGGGGCTCTGTCCAAAAGGAAAGGCAGAAGAGTGTCAATGCAAGTTCCACCAACATCTTTTTCCATTTCTTCCTTGCTGTCTCTCTTCTTCCAAGGTACCTATTACAAAGGACATCTGTGAAAAACTCACAACTCACTTCATACTTAATAGTGAAAGACAGAATGCTTTTTCCTTAAGATCAGGAGCAAGACAAAGATCTCCACTCCCACTGCTACTATTCAATGATGTTCTGGAGGCCAAGAAAATGAAATAAAAATTATTTAGATTGAAAAGAAAAAAGTAAAACAATCTCTATTTGCAGATGATATGACCTCATATCTAGAAAATTCTAATGAATCTACTAAATACTATTAGAGCTAATAAAACAATTCATAAGATTGCAGGTTACAAAAATCGATTGTATTTAACCACACCATTAATAAACAACCCAAATATGAAATTAAGAGAACAATTTCATTTTCGATAGCATCAAAAGAGTAAGGTATTTAGGAATACATATAATTTAAGAAATATAAGACTTGTCCTCTGAAAACTGTAAAACATTATTGAAGAAATTAAAGGTCTAGATAAATGGAAAGATACCCCATGTTCATACAGCAAAAGACTTATTATTAAGATGGTAATACACCCCCCCCAATTAATCTGCAGATTCAATGCAATTCCTGCCAAAATCCTAGCTAGTTCTTTGCAGAAATTGACAAACTAATCCTAAAATTTATATGGAAATATAGAGACCAAGAACAATCAAAACAATCTTGAAAAGGAAGAACAAAGTTAAAAGACTTCCATTTCTCAATTCCAAAATTTACTACACATCTACAGTAATCAAGACAGTGTGATACCTGAATGAGAATACAAATGTGGATCAGTGAAACAGAATTGGGGATCCAAATATCAGCCCTCATATTTATGGTCAATTAATTCGAACAAGGTTGCCAAAGCAATTCAATGAGGGGAAGAAAAGTCTTTCCAACAAATGGCGCTGGGACAACATAACATTCATGCAAAAGAATAAAGTTGGACCCCTACCTCACACCATATATAAAAATTAATTTAAAATAGATCAAAGACCTAACTGTAAAAGTTAAACTTTAAAACTCTTAGAAGAAAATATAGGAGTAAAATGTGACCTTGGGTTAGGCAAAGCCATTTTAATCATGACGCTAAAAGAACAAGCAACAAAATAAAAAAGATATAAATTAAACCATCAAAATTACAAACTTTTATGCTTCAAAGAACATAAAAAGACAAACCACAGAATGGGAAGAAGTTTTGCAAATAATATACCTGATGAGCAGCTATAACTAGAGTATATAAAGAATTCTTACAACTCAATAGTAAAAGACAAATAACCCAATTATAAAATGGGCAAATGGAGAAAAGGAAACTCATTCATTGTTGGTGAGAATGCAAAATTGTACAGACACTTTTGAAGACAGCTTGGCAGTTTCTTAACAAAACTAAACATACCCTTACCATGATACATCAATTGTACTCTTTGGTATTTATCCAAAAGATGAAATATATGTCCACCCAAAAACCTGCACATAAATGTGCTTTTTTTCCCCCTTTTTTAAGCTTTTAGAAATAATTACAAGACTTGCAAAAATAATTCAGAAAGATGTCCCTTGTCCCTTTTACTCAGATCACCCACTGGTTTTACATAACTACAGTACAATGTCAAAACCAGGAATTTTACATTGGTACAACATTTATATGTATAGTTTTAGATATAAACTACTCCATTACTACAAAGATCTCCCTCACGTTACCCTTTTTAGTCACACCACTACCCCCGCTACCCATCATTCTTGACAATCACTAATATATTTGCCATCTCTATAAAAATTCAGCATGATGCCCTTGAGATCTATCCAAGTTCATGTGTCAATAGTTTTTCTTTTTATTGCTGAGTAGTATTCCATGGTATGGATGGGCCACAGTTTGTTTAGCCATTTAACTATTATGGCATATTTTGATTGTTTCCAGTTTGGGGTTATTACTAATAAAGTTTCTATGAACAATCATGTATACATTTTTGTGTAAACATTGGGTTTTAATTTCTCTGAGACAAATATCCAGTAAAATTGCTGGGACATATGATAAATGTATTTGGTTTTTGTTTGTTTGTTTTTAAAAACTGCCAAATTATTTTTGAGAGTGGCTGTACTATTTTACATTTCACTGGTAATGTACATGTAATTCAGTTTCTCCACACTCCCACCAGTACCTTACCAATGTTTGGGCTTTTTAAAATAATTTTTTATTTCTCCGTTACAGTTGACATACAATATTATATTAATTCAGGTGTACAACATAATGATTATGAAGTGATCACCCAGGTAAATCAAGTACCCACATTATTGACTATATTTCCTTTGCTATATTTTACATCCTCGTGACTATTTTGTAACTACCAATTTGTACATCTTAATCCCTTCTCCCCTTCACTCATCTCCCTGAGCCCACCATCCTCCACCCCATCTGGCAACCATTAAAATATTCTCTGTATCTATGAGTTTTTCTTTAGTTTGTTCATTTACTTTGCTTTTTAGATTCCACATGCAAGTAAAATCATATGGTATTTGCTATTATGTCTGACTTATTTCACTTAGCATAATATCCTTTAGTGCCATCCATATCATTGCATATGACAAGATTTCATTCCTTTTTATAGTCGGTGGGTAGGGGGAGTTGTGTAAGGGAATATGTGGGAACTGTGTGTTTTCTCATTTTTTTTCTATAAACATAAATAATCTGCTTTAAAATTTATTTCTTTTTGGGTCAGGACAGTTCCACGGGTAGAACGTGACTGTGAGATCTTGGTCTGCATCTCCAGATATGCAGCGACAGAATTTTCAACCCCCGAGTCCTCCTTACCCCTGCCCGGTGTAAGAGGTTGGGGTAGCGGGAGCAGCTTCCGGGGTACCCCAGGCAGAGGCGGACCACAGCCGCCCTTCCCTCAGGACGGGTACCGGAGCCCGCACCACACGTCGCCATCGGGGGCCCGTCTAGGCCCTACCGGCGCAGCCACTCTCTGCGACAGTACAGCAGCTTCCCCGGGAGCTTATTCTGGTCGCCATCCTCTGGCGGCTACTCTGGCTCCTATTCCAGGTCCCTGCAGGATTTCAGCAGCAATTCGACTACTCCTCAGGGCAACAGCAGACCCACCCCCAGAGTTCTCCAAGGACATCTACACATTTTGGATCAGGGTGTGGTAGAGAAAAAAGAATGTCTAATGAGTTGGAAAGTTATTTCAAGCCTTCAATGCTTGAAGACCCTTGGGCTGGCCTAGAACCAGTATCTGCAGTGGATATAAGCCAACGATACAGCAATACTCAAACATTCACAGGCAAAAAAGGAAGGTACTTTTGTTAACATTTCTGAAATTCAACTGAAAGCTTCATGTGTCCGGAACATCTTGGACAAAACTTTTACTTGTATAATTACATTAAACCCTAACATGATAACTTTGAATAATTAGTTGGGTCTTCTTGATATTTTTCATCTTATCAAATATTGTTGGTATTAGAGAAGACATATGGTGGTATAACTTGCAATATTTAGTTCTGGAAGTACCTACCACATTTTAGAAGATTTAGTTTCCAAATATTTAATATTCTTGGTTATATAATGGACATTTGTCTTTTAATGTTTTTCCATTGTCTTAAAATATTTTGTCTTTCTAGCTAAAAAAAAAAAAAAATTATTGCTTTTTTTGAATGGGAAAAAGATCTAAATAGACAGTTCTCCAAAGAAGAATTAAAAATGTCCAGTAAGCACATGAAAAGTGTTCAATACAATTAACAATCAGAGAAACAAATTAAAACTGCTTTGAGATGCTACTTCACACTCACTAGGATGCCTATAGTCAAAAAGACAGATACTAATAAGTGTTGGCAAGGATATGGACAAATTGGTACCCTCATACACTGCTGGTGGGAATGTAAAATCATGTAGTCACTTTGGGAAACAGTATGGAAGTTATTCAAAATGTTAAACATAGAAGTACCATATGATCCAGCAATTTCACTCTTAGGTATATATCCAAGGGAACTAAAAGCATACGTCCACAAAAACTTGTACATAGATGTTTGTAGATATATTATTCATAATGGGCCAAAAGTGAAAAAAAATCCCAAATGCCCATCAACTGATAAAATGAATAAATAAAACGTAGTATATCCAAACAATGTAGTATTAATCACCAATAAAAAGAAATGATGTAATGATGCATGCTGCTACATGAATGAACCTTGAAAACATTATGCCAAGCAACAAAAAAGCAGTCACGAAAGACCACATATGATTTCATTTATATGAAATATCCAGAACAAGTAAGTCCATAGAGACAGAAAGTGGTTGCCTAAATTTGGTGGTAATGGTTATAAGGTTTCTTTTGGGGGTGATAAAAATGTTCTAAAATTGACTGTAGTAATTACTCTGTTAATATACTAAAAACTATTGAATTCTACAGTTTAAACTGATGAATTATATAGTATGTGAATTATGTCTCAATAAAGCTATATGTTATTTTTAAAATAAGGGATTGTCTATGGCCATGCAACCCTGAACACACCCGATCTTGTCTGATCTCAGAAGCTAAGCAGGGTCGGGCCTGGTTAGTACTAGGATGGGACACCACCTAGGAATACCAGGTGCTCTAGGCTCTAAAAATAAATTAATATAAATAAATAAATTAATAAAAGTAAAGGATCGATTGAGAGTATTTCTAGGAATAAGAATCAAAAGTGATACATTTAAAGTAAGCAGCACTACATGTTTTTTTAATTCTAAAATTTTCCAACATATTTGCATGCACTGAGCCAAAAATCTAAAACCGACTGTAACAACTAGATAACCACAAACATCACGTGAGACATAGAGAAAGTAGTATCAAACCAAGTCTTAAGTTTCTGCTACAAATCATTCTCATTGATTTTAAGGAGAGAACTTTTTTACATTTTGATAGCCAGCTTATAGGATGGCTGCTACAATCCAAACATTCCACTCTGACATGGTAACATGCAGCAGAAAAAAAGTGAGCTTCGTCCTATGTGTCTTTTTTAAGAGTAAGGCAATATTTTTCAGAAGCCCCACTGCAGATTTCTCCTCATTTCTAATTGGCCATAATTATGTGGGGGTTGGGGTGGCAGGTGGGAAAGATTTAGCATAATTGACTTATACCATCAAAATTTACCTGTGTCTAGAGGGCAAGGAGTGTATATCAGAACAAAATCAGGCAAGGATGTTGAGTGGCACCAGCAGACCCTGCTATATATCAAAGACAAAAAAGAAATATGAAATAAAAATTTTACCATATGTTCTTCAGCTCTGAATGAGATATGTGCACTTCCTTCTGTACCAAGTCAAAAATAAAGCAAGAGTTTTTGGGTTTCCTGTAGCTGGTTGATTTCTCCAGGAATTTTTCCCCCTCAAAAAGCAACTATCACTCACTAAAAAATGTGTACAATGCCACACATTCTAGGAAGTCATCAGAAACTTCTAGGTCTTTGCTAGCACATTATTAGCATCAATCACTGTTCCTCACCAGTAGTCCTTTACCATACAATTTTGCTTGTATGCTTAGTTGCAGAATAACACCAATTCCTTATTACTCAGGATGAGTGTCATTTATTCACTTATCAAGTATTTACTAAACACAGCTAACCTGATGCTATACTAATGAGGGTTAACACCTGCTGAATGCCTACTACATTCCAGGTACTATTTTAAGTACTTTACATATAGTACTTGTGTGTCTAATCCTCATAGGATCTTTTATTAAGTAGATATTTCTACAATTTCTATTTTGTAGATGAATGAGTTATCAAATAGTTTAGTATCATTCCACAGAACACAAAAATAAGTAAGGCATAAGCCCCTATTTTACAGCAATAAAGGAAACTGAGACTTACAATAAGCCATTTGCTGGAGGATAAGCAACAGGGTGGGACGGACAAAACCAGGACTCAAACCAGAACAGTCTAACTCCATAATTGATACTAATCAACAGCTACTGCATTACATATTCATGGAGAATATTTTGTCATAAGAGACTAGAAGTGAATGTAATTCATACAAGACCATTTTATCCAGTTAGACAATGGCTTTCCAAATAAGATATTCAAAAACTCATATTGATTTTTGTAAAATGACTTCAAGAGACTGTGTTAATTATTCCAGACTCCACTTAAATCTTAAACTTCCATCTCAGATTTCTGCTGCTAAGTTGTTTCTGTTCTGAGACATTATTTATAACACACAGTTTACCAGATTTGTTTTTAACAATGGGTATACATATGTGCACCAGTTAGGCTTATTGGATTTATAGATAAAAACTCTGCTTAGTCTACCACGATTGTATTTCAACCCTCTCAAGCAAGTCGTCAAATTTTAAAAAATGATGAAGTCTATTAAAGAGAATCAGAACCAGATTGCTAGAACACCTACTCTGTGTCAGAAAAATTTAATTTAACTAACCAGATTTCTCATTCCTTACAAAGTCGCTCCATACTCAATAATTGGAAATTGTCCTGTCTAATTATCAGCAATACTCTGACTTCTATTCTACCTGCTGACATCCTTTCAGAGTCTCCTTCCTCCAGGACACTCTCCTGAATCCCACTCATCAGAGTCAATTGATATTAAAGCTATTTGTTTTCTTTCTATTATTGTATTTTTTTCCCTGCTGTGGGCTGAATTGTGTCTCCCCAAAACTCACATGTTGAAGCCCTAACCCCCAATTACCTCAGAATGTGCCTGTATTTGGAGATAGGGCCTTTAAAGAGGTGATTAAATTTAAATAAGGCAGTTAGGTTGGGCCTTAATCCAATCTTATAAGGACACCACTTTGCAAGGCAAGGAGAGTGATCTCAGAAGAAACCAAACCTGCCTACACCTTGATTTTAGACCTTTAGCCCACAGAACTGTGAAAAAAATAAAATATCTGTAGTTTAAACCACCCAGTCTATGGTATTTTGTTATGGCAACTCTAGCTCACTAATATACTTCCGTAGCTATGAGCCTCTCCAAAGGAGAGTCCATGTTATATTCAACTTTGTATCCCTCACAAAGTTTGAACACTGAAGACACGTTATAAAAGTTTATCTTGTTATTATTATTGTTCCAAGATTTGCTTCAAATATCCTCATCCAGATGTAGACGACGAGGCTCTGCTAGACTAAGAAACAACAACAGCAACATAATCAACTCAGAAAAACTTATGCTGGATGTTTGATGCACAAAGAAAAATAAGACTATCCCTACCCTCATCTAGAAAGACACGTGAACCAATATTTTCAATACTACTTGATTAACTCCAGTGATCAAATTGAGGAATTGGGATATCACACTTTAGCAGATTAGCTGCTTTTCCCACAAAACTATCTTTACTCATTTGTTTCACTAGAGAAGCACATGTCACCATCTCTAAGTGTATAGATGGATCAGTGGGAATACAGTGGCCCAGCCTGTTCTGCTGTAGATCTTGCCACTCCAGGTTGTCTTGACAGTAACGGTACCACTAAAAACAGTCTCTCTAGAACCACGTAGATGCCCAAGTGTTTGGGCCATATTTCATGAGGATAAGAATAACTTTTCTAGCCACCACAACTGCTCAAGTGGTATCATCTAGTGTCTGTAAATCCACCATTATAATATAGACGCAAGATCGATTTAAAAAGACAACTGCCTTGCTGTTTAAGGTTTTGTTAGCTTAGCAGAAAAGGATGTTATGAATGCCAGAGAACCCTGAGGCTTGAGGCTATTGCTTTGTTCTTTCCGTGTTTCTGCAATAGTGTGTTTGCAGTGATTTGAGAAGGAATGGTTAGGCCAATAGAGAACTATCATTGAAGACTTCAGTTTGCTGCTAGCTAAATAGCACATTTTAATCATCTACAAAATGAGAGGGTTGAGTAAGATCATCTCAAAGGTCCCTTTCTGTTTTAAAATTCTATGTTTCTGTAATCAATAGCCTGACTTTTTCAAATGTCAAAAAGCCTCAAGAAATCTTCAAGATAAACTTCTAGCTTGTTCATGCACACTTACAATTAAATTCATTCAGGATTATGTTACATAATAGTAGTAGTTATATATGATCCTAAGAAACTATTTATTCTTGAAATTCATTTTATTTCTATTGCCCTTTGAATATTTTTGACTTTCCATTTTAGAGTTCCTCGGGGTATAATTCAATATAATATACTACATTAATCTCAATATCTCAATATGTCACCGAGGGAAAGGAATGTGTTTTTATTGATTCCAAAAATGATGCTCTTCTATAAAAATACTGGATTTTAAGAGGAAAACTTCCTTGGGGGAAAAAAGTTTGGTCTCTACTATTAAATAACTCATTTTGAAAACTAATAATTGAGTTATTTTTAAGATGTTAAATGCTTCCTTTATTTAGTGAGAATTATTATTCAGTGTTTATTTCATTAATAATAAAAGATCAGCTGAATTTCTTAATGCCAATGAGCTTCTCCTTAATGCCCTTGATTCTCACTGAAACTCACTCAGGCCCTTACATCTGAATGCCAACCTCACTAAGTTCAGAAAAAATTAAGATATAATTCAGATGAACCATATTGATTTCCAAAATGGGAATCAAGGTAGATGGTTTACATTCAATGATCTCCTCTATGAAGTCTGACGTTATCGTGCCCCTTCCTTCCTGTAGCCCTCATTGTCTTCTCTTTTTTCCTTCTTCTTTTCACATTTATATTTATTTACTAAATAAATATAAAACTTATATAACTGTGACCCATGTGGTTCTATCCCAGAATGGTGTCATCGAATGAACGCAATTCAAGAACAAAAAAGAGTTCACAAATAAAGCAAGTCCTTTACTTGTGTTGTTCAAATACCAAGAAGAGAACACACACTTCTTAAAATCCCCTGTATTCTCGCCTATCCACTGTCCTCACACTTCCCAGGTAGTCACTCACCTCTTTTTGTACAAACCCCTAGAAAACATATTTTCATACTCTTTTTGGTTTCAACTCTTTTCATAAAAATCCAAAAGAACCAGGACAGAGGAAAGGCTGGTAGTACATACGTAAGTAAATTTTTGTTCGATTACCCGCTCCAAGTGCTTTATAAGGTTATGAAGAAGCACTGATTCTACCTTTAAAAGCCTATAATCAAATGGGGTATACTCAATACTTGTTGGGCATCTAGATAAGTCAAGTTCTATGCCAAGCACCACAGATATAAAGATTAATAAGCAAAGAGTCTCTGCCCTAGGGGAGTTGACAGCCCATGTGGAGGAGGCCACATAGATAACTATAATGTAATGTGATAAGTGCTAAAATAAACTTAACACAGAAAATGCTATGGGAACTTAACAGAGCTTCTTTAAAAAATGACTCACTGTCCAGTACTCTTAGTTAATGATATTAATTACAGAAACTCCCATCTTGGATTGAAAACAATTCATCATTGTTTTGTCACTCTCTCTGCCTTTCTGCCTAACTAGCCCCCAGGGTTTTGCAGATTCATTTCTATTTCTAATAATACCTTCCCAATATGTGGTGGCCTGGGGTGAGGATGGTGAGAGAAAGAAGTTAAAAAAAAAAAGAAAACTGTCCTTTATCTTCCAGAGGAAAGAAATTTTTTGAAACTGTAAGAAACATGATAGAGGAATTGTCAAAAGTACATGGATTCGATCTTATGAACTATGAAACATACGGTCTGTTTTTTTGTTGTGTTCTATATTAATATGATAATTACAAAAATTTCACCAAGATTAAAAAACAAAAACCCACCTACGTCCAAGTAATTTTCATCTTCCCTAACATTTTTACTCACATTCTTCCAATGCCCTTATAGCTAACTCCTGCATCTTATAGCTAACTCCTGCAACGTCTTCCTCAGTGGGCTCTGCTCCAGTTTCTCCCAATTCAAATCTATCTAATCTACTTCTAGATTAATTATCCTAAATACTGTTCGTGTCATTCCACTTTAAAAACTGTAATAACTCCCCAATGTCTGTAGGATAAAGTTCAAACTCTTTAGCTTCACATAACGATTCCTGAAATTTAGGCCTCAAGCTATCATCTTTGAAAATATTTCTTTTTACCCCTAACTCGACCATGTGCTCCAGTTAACTCAAATCCTCAGCCTTTCTAAGCAACTCCTAATAATTTATCTGCCTAGCAATCCTTTTTCTGAGTACTGCTCCTCTTCTCTTCCAACAATATGGTTACAGTTACCTTGTGCTTTCAAGGTAACCTTAATTACCATCGGTAATTCATCCAAGGGTGACACCTGACCCAAGCTGATCTCATGAGTTCCTTCCCTGAGGAATTCAGAATGGAAACTGATACAGTTCAGGCTCAGTGTGGCTGTCGTTTTCTGCCATGTAGACCAGAAAGAAGAAAGAGCTGATCTGCAGTGAGAGATAAAGTAGATATGTAGAGGAGAGCAAAGACAAGAGATAGGAAGAGAGGACTATAGTCTTGGTCCATACCATTCATCTGACCCAGCTGCATCCTACTCTTGGGGCCTAAGTAAGAGTCATTGCTGCATTCATAATAATAGATTACCCCTTTGCATCAGTTATCTTAAATGGAGTCTGTTACTTGCATCCCAAAGGAATTATAATTAATCTAATCATATGTGCATTTCAGAGAATTCATTCTATCCACAATGTGAAAGGAGGATAGGCTAATAAGAGAAGAGAACAGAGGCAATGAGATCAGTCAAGAGGCCATCGGAAGGGTCCAGGAACAGGATTTAGTGATGGTAGGATGTGGGAGGTGAGCAAGAACATTGGGGACTGAGAATGACCTGAAGGCTGTATGACTGGCTGGAGAGTGGGAAAAATAATACTAAAGAATTGGGGGGATGATAATGAACTTAGTTATGCAGCTTATGCTGAAGCCCCTAGCACAATTCCTAGGCTGTAGTAGGTGCTCTATAAACGTCAGTGTACTTCATTCCTCCCCACTCCCCCACCCCCTCATGTTTTGTCTCCCTTGTCAGGCTGTAAGCTCCTACAGTGCAGGAATTACACACTATACTTTTCCATTGCCCTCATGGTGACTAGTCAGGTCCTGATACACTGCAGACACTCAGTAAATATTTGTTGATTTCATTTGATTTTATGCAATACAGTTTTGTTTTGATCGCTCACAATAATATATCCTATCAAAGTGAACACTTAGAATAATGTGTTATAGACCCGCTTTTTTAGACAAGGTGTTGAAAAAATGCTATTTTCACTATATTCTTGCTTGATTTTGGAGTGGTCTTGAAAAAGTCTGAATTTTAATAGAGGATCATTTTCTTTTTGATGGTTAAGAAATAAGTAAAATCCAGAACCAAAAGAAATAAATAAATAAAGCTCTTCGTTTATAAATATGTATAAATCTGAAAGTGCTCAGTAAACATCAAGGCACAATACTTAAAAACAAATCTGAAAGCTGAATAGAGTCTGACTCCTAATATAAACACAAACTAATCAAAGCCAAGGATTTAGAATTTAAAATAGCTCTTGTGGCTGAATCTCAAGCTCTGTCTCAGATATTATAAGTATAAAACTTCTTGGGAGTTAATTCCTTCTTAATTCTCTATACAAAAGATTATTCTTACTACCCAATATACATTATCTCTATATATAGTATTATCTATATATAAAATATCTTAATTATAATTATATATATAATCTAATATATATTATTTTCAGAGAGAGAGAGAGTATAAATGTGGCAGACATATTTAAATTAAATATTTAAAAATTCATCTTAACTAATTCCACTGCCACAGAGATTTACAATCAATCCAAGACAGTTATGACTGGGCAGCTTTTATTAACCTCGACTGAAGAGGAGAGATGAACCATGGCCCATGCATAGCTGCTGTATGTGACCAATATACCTGTGTAGACTCCTGGGTATTGATGGAAAAGGACATACCCGAGAAAGAACTTTCTCATGTGGGAAATGTAGGCCACCCTATATAAAATATGATCTGCGAGGCAATTAAATGCCCACCTACAATATTCAAAATTCCCCCAGTAGAGGAATTCTTTTGAGTTAAGGAGGTTATCTCTAGGAGACTTTCGTTAAACTGTATATATTCAATAGAAGTGTAAAGCTTTGACCTGCTGATATTTATAAATACATTGTCATGATTGCTTTGTTTTAATAGCTTCCTATTACCTAAGAGAGAACCATGGTTTGTCCTTTTGGCCTCTACCTACCCCTCTCAACTTCATTTCTTGCCATTCTCCTCTTCCCAAAAGACTTAACTCCACATCAATGACTGGTGCCTTTTAAATGCTTCAGGTTTCAAATTAAATGAGCTCTCTCAGACAAAACTTCCCTCACCACTCTGACTAAAGTAGGACCCTACTCAGTCAGAACTTTCACTACTAACAATGTTCTTCTTTTTCATTTACTTGCTTGTTATCTGTCTCCCCCTAGAGCTGAGAGCTAGGACCTTGAATACGTTAGTCTCTATTGTAATCCTAGCCCTTATACAGTATCAAGTACGTAGTAAAGGCTCAATATATGTTTGTTAAGTGAGAGAATAAATGATAAAAATAACATTTCTGGAAGTTGGTTTGGCTACGCGTATCAAAAGGCCTTAAAATATTGACATAGAGTGGTCAAATAATTTCTCTAGAAACTTACCTTAAGAAAATAATTGGAAATATACAGACATACCCAGAATTTTCATCACATACTTGTTTATAAAAGGAAAAACTGGATCTGAATGTCCAGAAATAAGAAAAATATTAAATCAATAACATCTTAAGAGAATATTTAATGCCATGATAAAATGTTCATGATGGAATATTAAATAGAAAAAGCAAGATAAAAGAGCATGTACAGTAGGATCCCAATTCTGGAAAAGGGAATGCATAGAAAAAAATTGTTATATATATCAATATACCAAAATATTGATGGTGTTTATCTATAGGTGAGGGATAAGTGATTTTTATTATTAATGATATTCCATATTTTTAAAATTTTTTCTACAATGAATATGTATTACTTTTATAAATGGACAAAAACAATACAAGTTTAAATCTAAATAAAACCTAATGTGTGAAAAGCGCTCTGCTAGTTACTGAAGGATTTAGCACTTTTGAATGAATGATCAACACTTTTCCCACTTTCCAGTGGTTTATAATTTATGACATAAATAAACTTACTTCCAAAGCCAAATGGGAGCTGGAAATCAGCAAGTCAGTAAGAGTATGGATGAAAACATAAAAAAGGGTGAGATGGAGTGAGGCAGAGTGGGGAACCACAAAAGAGAAGAAAGGAAACAAGTAGGGAGTTGAGGGGACCCCAAAGATAAACTTCAACTGCTTTCATCCTTTCAACATACCCTTTCTTGATGCCCACTGGGCCAGGTATTTGGCTACGCCATTTGTTTCAAAGATGAATAAAACATAATTGCAATCTGCCCAGAAATTACAGTGGGGCAGGCAGATTAAAAAGCAATTATATTAGAACTCAATTATATATAATATGTTCTGAGAGTATAGACAAGAATGGGAATGGCGAGAAAACACTTCCAAGAGAACGCAAACTCATGCTAACTCCCAAAAGACAAAATAAGAATTCCAGGCCAGTAGGACAAAACATGAGCAAGGTATAGAAGCATGAAGTCACATGGCTATTGGGATGCTGTAAGCTGCATCCAGCCCTAAATAGGACCTCAGATATCTGTTGGAAGTTTAATGTCATTTGCTCTGGATTCCGTATAAAATGCAGTTGCCTAAATGGCAAGTTTGCAAACTTCCCTGAACAAGCCTTTATTATGTAAATCCAGAGGTAATTAATATTTATAGACAGACTAGTATGCCTCGAGTACTTTTACCTATTTATTCATACTCTAAGAGATTTAAAAAAAAAAAACTTTCTCAGCATAAATAACATATCGGGTGCATAACTGCAGGTGGCAGCTGGGCTGGAGCAGCCAGACACAGCAGCAGATCTGGAGGGCAGAGAAAACTTTCATTTCTATCATCAGCCTTTTTTCTGGGACGAAGAGGGGACTCAGGCTAATTTCTTATATTGGGTATATGGTACAATCAATACATCACTTGTTTTTATGTCTCAATTTTCCCTCTTTTGAAGGACATTTAAATTCAGTTGGGTGAGATTATGTGGCCAAAGCTGTGCATAACGATGACTTAGTTTCTCAACCTTTGCCTCATGCAATACCCTAGAGCAGCAATCCCCAATCTTTTTGGCACCAGGGACCGGTGCTCCCACGAGAATCTAACGCCTGATGATCTGAGGTAGAGCTGAGGCGGTGATGCTAGTGCTGGAGAGCGGCTGCAAATACAGATGAAGCTTTGCTAGCTCGCTCTCTGCTCACCTCTTGCTGTGTGGCCCGGTTACTAACAGGCCATGGACCTGTACCAGTCCGCAGTCGGGGGTTGGGGACCTCTGCCTTAGAGCTATCCTCATACTGAATCTTGGAAGTAAAGAATTAGAGAATCTGCAGCCACTGCCCCTGCTCTCCAAAATCATAAGATCTTATGTGGACTGTAACAATATATGAAATGATTGCCATAAACACCAACTGAATGAATAGTTGGTAAATTTGAAAAGGAATAAAATATTTATGGTTTCCCAAAAGATCCTCTAAAAATTTTTAAAAATTTAAAGAATTTTTTTAACTTTACGTTTTGGCCTTAATCTAAAACTTAAAGCCTGAAAGTATTTTTAAAACTTATTTTCAATAATTCAGAGTTTTGAGGAATAACCCATATGCCAACATGCCAATGAAATAGCTAAAGAAGGATGTTCATAAAGTAATATATTAAAATCAATTCCATTACCTTTCAGGATGAGAATCTACTATATTTTTAACCTCTCCATTCTTAGTATATCACATGACTCAAGTACACCTCTTGATTAGATTTATGTCTAGCACCATTGCCACTGTTCTCACTATATTTAGGGCCTTTAAAATATGTCTACATAGACATCATAAAGAATGCATATTTTCACACAATGCAATATATATGTATATATATGTATACATATATATACATATGTATATGCATTACTGTTAAATTTTGTATACCTGAAACATTGGATTTTGTTAACTAATGTCACCATAATAAAAATTTTTTTTTAGAAAGAATATATATTTTCTATTCTTTGAAGATAGCATTACCAGATACAGAATATTAGATTAAAAGCACAATATAAAGAGAATCTTCAACTGTTCAACTTGTCAAGTATAAGCTTATTCTGGTTGCCAATGAACAATCAACGTCTTAAAAGAGGGAATTTTTAAAAAAGGTAACGAAATTAATAAACAGGCAAAATCTTCAACTTCAAAGAAAGGTAAATTAGAATAACAAAAAAGAACATTTTGTTGGTGAAAGATGATTATTGACAGGTTATTTAGTGTTTCTACCATGTTGCAATGTTAACATGCAACTTTCTTCTTTGAGGAATTGTCCCTTCCTCATTTGGGTGCAACTGACACTCACAGTTGTCCTGTCCTCCTCTCTCCTTAGATGAGCAGATGACACAAGCCTGATCAATCAGAGTCCTTCCTTATGACTAATATTTGAACAAAAGTGGGAAGTTTTCTCTTTTAATGTTCATCACTGATATTGACCCAACATAACCCCGAAGTTGCTTATTAACCAATTTCTCCAGTTGCATGGAAGAAGTCTGTTAGGAGAGAGGCGCCAACAAATAGAGGAATGTGTAGAAGCAATAGTGAAAGTGGAAAAGATGGAAAATGGAGAAAAGAGAAAGAGATCTGACCTAATAGTATTGCTTCGATGCCACTTAGTAAAGCCTGAAGTTACTTCAACCCCTGTTTTTCCCCTGATATGCGAACCAGTAAATGCCTTTGTTTGTTGTTTTAACTAATTTAGATTAGATTTTGTTACTTATAATCAAGAGTACCAATATAGTTCCTCCCCCAATTTTAGTAATAATACCCATTATTGTGGAGAAATAATTATGTACATGTATTACTATCAGATTTTCTTTTGAATTCATATTACAGAAATATGACTACAATTTCTTAACTAAATGTGGATTAATTTACACGTTACAAGAACTTCAGAGAAAGGAGTTTTGTGGTGATGCAGATGTTTAAGAAAGTCACAAGCATCGTCTAGCTTCCTGTTCTACTATGTTAACTTGTAGCTTTCATCCTCCAGATTGCAAGAAGGCAGTTCTACTTTCAGTCAGAAAGAAAAAAAGAAGGAAAAGGGGGAAAGGTGTATGCCAGCTGGTTCCTTTTAATTAGTAAAACAAAACTGTTTCTAGAAGTTCAATCCCTCAAACTTCATAGACCAGAACAGTTATAGGAACATACCTAGCCACAAGGGAGTCTGAGGAAGTAAGGTTTTTATAAAAAGTCACGTTCCTACGGAAAAAAAAAAGAAGAAAAAGAAAGAAAAACTTTTATTAATGAAGACGAGAATGAATATTGAGTAGGCAAATTCAGAATTTTATTTCAGTGGTCTTAAAAGTTGGCACAGCGTATATATGATTTCACTTACATGCGGAATCTAAAGAATAAAAAGAACAAACTAATCAAAAACAGTCTCACGAATATAGTGGACAGTTTGATAATAGAGGGGAGGGGGATTTGGGGGGCTGGAAGAATGGGGTGAAGGGTTAAAGAAGTACAAATTAGTAGCTGATGGATGGTCTTGGGGATGGGAAGCACCACATAGGGAATGCAGTTAGCATTAATACGTTGGCTAGGTGGAGGGTCAGGGGAGGGAGGAAGAAATTGGGGGGATTGTTTTATGAACTATATAGATATCTAACTAAAGTACTGTATACTAATTAAAATAAATTAATTAATTAAAACTAATTAATTTAGTTTTAATTAAAATAATTAAAATAAATAAATTTTTAAAAAGTTGGCGCAGTATTTGTGGAAAGCAATTTAGACTAACTATAAAAATATTCGTACCTGGTGATCTAATAATACTGCTATTGAGAGTTTATTCTGAAATAATTCAAAATATGAAAAAGCTATAATTACAAAAATATTTATATTGATTATCTTAAAAATAGAGAAAAATCTGTGTAACAACCTCAATATCCAAAAATATGAAATGATTGTGAAAATTTTCATAAGTTTACAGATTATATATTGTACAAGCATTAAAAATTATAGTTCTTAAGACTATAAAACAATATAGGGAAATGTTTTTCATATAATATTAAGAAAATATAGACTGCATAATTTTGTATGCACTAAAGTTTTGCATACATTGAAAATTGCAATGGAAAGATTACTGAAATAAAAATACACCCAAATTCTAAAGGTAGTTTTATCAAGCTTTGGGGTTATAATTTATTTTTCTTCTTTCCTTCAAGTTAATTGTTTCCTTTACTTTAATAATAAATTAATATAGTAGAATATTTATTTCTAAATCATAATTCTCTATAACTCGATGCTTTCCTAGTATTTCTCCTATTATTCAGCTTAACGCTGGTATCAAAATGGTACCAAATAGATATTTGTTGGTAGATTATTAGATGCTTATTTTAAGCAGTGTTAATAGTGTTTTAGAGTTCTCCAGAGAAAGAGAACCAATGGAATATATTTATATAAACAGAAAGAGACTTATTATAAGAAATTGGCTCATGCAGTATGGAGGTTGGCAAATCCAAAATCTGCAGAGCTAATGTCCCAGTTTGATTCAGAAGGCCATCAGGCAGAAGAATTTCCCCACTCAGAGGAGAGTCAGCCTTTTATTCTAATCAGGCCTTCAGCTGATTTGACAAGGCCCAGCTACATGGGGAACAGCAATTTGCTTTTGTCAGTCCACTAATTTAATGGTTTAATCAGTTAAATCTCATCCAAAAACACCTCATAGAAACATCCAGAATTATGTTTGACCAAATATCTGATCACCCCATGGCTCAGTCAAGCTGACATAAAAAATAACAAATACTTATAAGCTAAATCAAATATATATTTAACCATGTCTGACTAGGTTTATGTCTTTTTAGATCATCCATCCTTTTCTTTGTTTTATGTTTGAGTGTTTATACATTTTGAACTTGCCCAGCATAACTTTACCTCTATACCGTTGCCCATTCTGCTCCCTGCACCTAGAATACTTATCCTGTAATTGTCGCATTTCTAAATCCTAAATATCTTTAGACCCAGCTTAAATGTCACATCTTTCATGAAGTCTTTTCAGATTTCTCCTGTCTTCACACCCCTAACCCTGACCAATCCCTACAGACACATCAAACTAGAAATAACTTTTGCTTCTAAACACCCAAAGTGCCCTGACTCTTCTTTAATGGCATATCCCACATTTATGTTGTTTTACAGATTTTTATAAAGAAGTTTTTTTAGACTGCAAATTTCTTGAGGAAAAAAATTCATGTCCAATTCAATCTTTCATCTCCTAAGTATCTTACACTTTTCTTACCACTAAAGGAATCAGTAATCTCTTGGATAGCAAATAATTCAAAGACATTTTGTAGCAAAGTAAAAGAGCTGAAGAAATTGTCTCTTGATAAATCCACGTATTGAGTAGTTTGAGATAAGCACACCTTTAGCTGGTTAGAATTTTTAGTCACTTTATAACAAGTATGTTCTATATATTTAACTATAATTTTAAATATTAATTGTCAAATTCGCTTAGTGTAAAATATAAATTGTTTTGATTATGATAATGTTTTTCCTTTACTTCCACTTTTCCCAACTTTGAAGTCTGAAGCAGTTAATCCTTTCGTCATTCTCCTTATAAGATATGTTTATTTATTGCACTTACTGATTAGGCAAAGGCACAAGTTGAACAAAACTATAATTTAGCTGGTCAACCATAGAACATGTTCTTCATGCTTTAGAGAACTCTCATCATCTTCTTATTACATTTTTTCTACAGGATTTCATAACGTTGACAGATCTCCAACAACTGACAGCGTCTGTTAGTACCTTCCTTGAATATTTTACTACGATTAGTATTTTTACTACTGGCACTTAACCTCTCAGATTTGTCCAAATTTTTAAAGCTTTTCTTGTTTCTCCCTCTAGTGGCCAACAACATTCATTGAAATGAAAACCAAGCAAGGGTGGGTGATCTTAAATGTGGATGAAAGGTGGGGATGAACATTCAATTTTGGTATAAGTAAATGTGAAAAGTATTCAAATTTATGTCTGTAATCTGAGAAGAGGTTTATTTGGGGTACAATTTATTTAGATACCACACATAAATAGTTTCTATATTTATTCTATGATAATAAATATTTCTATTTTATACTAAGAGTGATATTAAGAGGGAATATGTATGTGTGTGTGTGTGCGTGTGTGTGTGTGTGTGTGTGTGTGTGTGTAATAAATTCTGATTTCAGAGGTGGAACTATGGTAAAGTACTTTCAAATAGAAAATTTTTTAATTTTTTAAATTTTATTTATTAAAAGTAATAAATATTGAATCATCTTGAAAGGAATACTGTCAAACATTTTGATATACAGATTAAACCTGCCTTGCCAAGATTCATGAAGTAGTATTCTTGTTTAAGAATTAGAAAGGCCATTTTATTAAAGATAGGGTGACCATAAAATATATCATACAGATAGGACACTTTTGAGAATGAAGAGGCCACTATGAATAATGTGGTACAGCAGGCAAAACCGAGGTTGTCCCAAGCAAGCTGGAACATTCAGTCACTTTAATGATTTTTAATTTAATATAAACATAAATTATTTAATTTCTTAAAAACATAAAGTAAATTGTAGTAGTCCTTTTATTAAGATTATGGTAAGTTAATCATGCAGTTTTATTTGCTTTAGGCTGAAGTTACTTCTTCTGAGACCACTCAAGAACCAAAGATCCTATTAGAATCTTTTCTTTCTCCCCCACCCCCACCTTCAGCACCAGGTTTTCCTAGGTGGTCTCCCATCCAAGTACTCACAAGGCCCGACCCTGCTTAGCTTCCGAGATCAGAAGGGATCGGGTGTGTTCAGGGTAGCATGGCCGTAAACATAGAATCTTTTCATAGGTAACCAACTCACCCCAGTTTCCCCAGGACTTAGTTCCTAGTTTTAAAACTGGAAGTGCCTCACCCCAGGAACATACAGCTCCAGGAACCCCAGGATGGTTAGTCATCATAATTCCTTACAGCTACCTTTTGGCAAGACAGCATCTTCTCTCTGGCCCTTGAGGTAATGTGAGACTGGGCACTCGACAAACCTATTTTTTACCTGGACAGACCCAGCCCTTTCCTGACCTCTGACTTAGCTCCAGGGCTCAGTCTTCATTCCAAGGACACTACTGACCGTGACCCAAGGGCTGCAGCACTTTTTGCTTCCTGACACTGCCTCTTTGCTCCCCATCTACCATTTACACCCTTGCTCCCACTGAGCAGCCACCAAGTCCCCATAGGGCTGTACTGCCTAGGACTTTGTGCTACCACAAAAAGACCCTCTGTTCTACCATCTATGTCAGAGTTTTACAGACTTCATTTTTAGTGCAAGACCTCATCCTTTACTAAGCTTTGGCATGCAGGAAGGAAATAAAAAGTGTAGTTTTATTCTCAAGAAGAGGGTAATAATATTAGGCAATTTCTTTATGCACATTCAATCACAAGTCAAGCTGACTATGGAAAATGGTTAAAGAAATATTCTGCAATGTTAAATTTAAGTAGCTATTGAACCTTAGTCTAGCAAATTTTGAGAACAGATTTCTAAGGATGTCAAGAGCACACCCTTTTTGAAAAGGGCTACAGATTTTTTCATAGAAAGTAAAGTATAAGGGCCAGGTGAGAGAAATTTTGTCTATTATAGAGGTGGATCTATATAATAATCAGCTCTATCTGGTATGGAAGCTGATTTCTTCTCCAGTGAACAATTTACTCATCATCTCCTATTGATGTCTGACAGACACCTCAAATTCAACATGAACAGAACTGAACTCATCATCTCCCCCCATAAACTATTGTTCTCTTTCTCCACTGTTCTTTATCTAAATAAACTGCATCACAATCCATCCAGATGCAGAAGCCAGAAATTTAGGAGTCATTTTTGACTCTTTCTCATTCTTAGATCCTATCAATCCTCCATCAAAATGCTTCTCAAACTTGTTCCTCTTGTTCAACTTCAATCCATTCTCCACACTACGCTACATATAAATGGTATTATGGGCTGAATCGTGTCCCCTTAAAATTCATTTGTTGAAGCCCTAACCTCCAACACCTCAGAATATGGCACTTTTGGAGATAAAGCCTTTAAAGAGGTAACTAAGTTAAAATGAAGTCAAATGATGGGCTTTAGTTCAATTTGACCAATGTTCTTAAGGAAGAGGGAATTTTGGCACACAAAGAGACACTGGGGACCTACATGCACAGAGGAAAGACCAAATGAAGAGACAACAAGAAGGGGGCCATCTGCAAGCTGAAAGAAACCAACTCTGTCAGCACCTTGACTTGGACTTCCAGCCTCCAGAACTGTGAGAAAATAAATTTCTGTCCTTTAAACCACCAAGTCTGTGGTATTTTGTGATGGCAGCCCTACCAAACTAATACATATGATATCTTCCCCCTTCCCTTCCCATCACTCTTAAAATAAAATGCTGTGCAATTAACATGACCTATAAAGCCCTAAATGATTTGGCCCTATGCACATCTGCTCCGTCCCTCTTCCTAGCTCTCTGCCCTCTAGCCTCATTGAACTTCTTTCAGTTCTCTGTCATACTTGTGGCTTTCTCACGAGGTGTTTCTTTGCTAGAAGTGCCAGTCTCTCACTCTCATTACCCACCTAACTTCAAGTCTCAACTCATATTCACTTCCTCAAGGAAATCTCCTTGACTCCTGGTCTAGGTCAATTTTCTCTAAACACAGTTGTCATTATTTGCTTCATATCTCCGGTTTTTCCTCTAATTCAGAAACTCCACAATAGCTGAACCCCTCCTGTCTTGTTTACTTCTCTACATGTAGGTAGAGAAGTGTTTGACAGTGCCAGCACAATACTTGACACGTAACATGCTTTCAATAAATATCAGTTGACCATATGACTGATGTTCTTATTTAATATTTATAGAAACCTCTGTTGAGGAATTGAAACATCATTTGGCTTAGTTGGAGAAACCACAGAGACAACCATATGATCCCAAATGTGCAACACTCCTTCCCACCAGGCTCTATTTTCACTAGCAACCAGAGCTCAGAGTATCCTTCCCAAGAGGTGTAGTATATAGGACAGATGGCTAACCATAGACCTCAAAGTTTCTCTCTTAGGCCCTGCCCCATATGACTAAAGACATCTTACAAGCTCGGCCTCTTGGATATGCGTCTAGCCCAGACCATCTCAGAGCACTCCTAGCAAGTGTTATATACAGTCTTTTGAATTGCAGCCAAGATCATTTTCAAAAATAATTCTTGGGATGTTAAGGGGTATTTTAAAACTAGAAATGTAGTAGGAGAAACACATATTTTCAAATAGGAATCCGAAGTATCCTTTATGATCTGATAATCTTGCTGAAGTAAGAAGTCATTAGCTGAGTTTATTATATAAGGAAAGGAACAAATACTTCCAGGGTACTAGAAATGAAGAACTTCACAGAAATAAAAATTAACTTTCTGCTCTAGGAAGCCATCTCTTTAAAGTTTTTCTTTGCTCTAGGGGTCTGCTGACCTTCTTCCTTTCTCTAAGGAGCCTTAATATTTTATTATCTACCATCAGAGGAAGTCTCTGTGACCTACTACTTATATGCAGGTCCCTAAGCCACCTTTGTTCTGGTGCCGACAGTGATATCCGAGACACAAGATTCTTGGTTCTGATGTACGAAGCAATTCTATGTGGAGACCGCCTGCATGATGGTGGCTAACAACGATAGGTGTGCAAAGGTCAACCAGCAGTCTGATCATCTGAAATTTGAACTTCAGTACCATTTATATTCTGTGGTTATTTTTAAATTACTATATGCCAGTTATGTTCACATATTTTATCTCATTTAATCTTCAAAATACCCTGCAATGAATATTAAGTATTTAATAAAATGATGACATAGGTGTGTATTTATCAGCATATTCATTTATTGATATGGAAAACATTTATAAAATATAATTAAATGCCAAAAGTTAGCAAACAGGGTGTATAATGTAGTTCCATTTTTATATAAGTATACATACATATTTAGATGTATACATCATAACAAAAAAAACCTAGTGAATTATAGACACTTTTTAAAAACTCTTTAGTATTAATAGGGAACATCTGAAACTTAGAGAATATAAATAATAAGACTTAGGTATATCTTATAAAAAAATAATAAAGCCGGGATTTGAACCCAGGTGCATCCAAAACCAAAGTTCCAAAGGGTTTTTTACACTTTGTTAGATTACTTCCTTGGTCACCCTTTAAGTGATGGCCCAGGCTCTTCAGGGGAATGCTTTATTTATAAAATAAGGAAACCTACCCCACACTCCCTAAAGAGTTCATAAAAATGAGATTCTGATAGCCAGTAGTAAACTCTTTATCTCCAAAGTAGGTATGGCCATTATGACTCCTTATGCCCAGTGATTAAGATACAGTATGCCTGAATTGACTTGGTTTTTATAATGTCCATTTGCACAGATCAGGAGAAAAACATAAATGAGCCACATCTGACCATGGCTTTCATAAGAATATTTTAAAGAATACAGTTTTATAAATAGAATTTCATAAGAATATCTTAAAGAAAACAGTTTTATAAATAGAATTATATTAAAATATTTAGTTCCATTCATCTGGACCTTCGATGGTAAGCTCATAATCTCACTCAAGGACCATTTTATATTGTCCTGAGTTATTTCACTTATCTGGCATTAGAAATTTTTCATTTCCATCATGAAGATGGAGAAAGAAAAGGAACGATTCATAAGACAATGAGCTCTGAATTCAAGTCTTACATTATCTTCTGATAATTGTATTTTTAAAATAAGGAAAGAAAAAGAGCACACTAGGATACTGCCTGAGAGACATGAAAGTAAAGCAAGCTATAAAAATGCTGATTCTGATATCAAAAACTTAAAGGGGACTTCCTGTCCAACTAGAAAACAATAAGAAATATTTATCTTAAGGAAACCACCCTTACTAGCTATTTTAAGGTCAAAAAGTTTGTTTAAAAACTTGTTATTCCAGTTGTTTAGTTCTCATTGGTAGAAACCTAAACTAAGTTTAAAAATTGTATCTTTCACTTGATTTGTAAATATCAAAATAATAATGTGGAGGAAAGTCAGAAACCATATTAATATTGCCTGTTCCATTTTAGTTTTAACATCCAATACTTAAATGTAAAATATCTTCCGTCTACTAGGTAGTGGCTATGTATAATACACTACTAAAAAATGCATTTTTTAAACCCTACCCTACACCTGCACTGTCCAATATGGCAGCTATTGAGCATTTGAAATGTGCTAGTTCAAACTGAGATGTGTTTTAAGTGTAAAATATGCAACAGATTTTAAAATTAACACAAAGGATGAAATTACCTCATCAATAAGTTTTGTATTGATTATATGTTGAAATGATAATATTTGACTATATTGGGTTAAATGAAACATTATAAAAATGAATTCTACATACAGCAAGTCCTCAAATAACATCGTTTTATTATAACATTGATGCAATGCTGTAGGAACTTAATTCTTGTTTATATCAATTAGCCTATGGTAAAATTGGTTTCATCATTTGTCATTTTACTTAAAGTTGCAAAATCTATCGATGATGTTAAGTGCAAAATTACTGTATTTCTTTTTACTTTTTTAAATGTGGCCTCTAGTAAATTTTTAATGTTCCATAATATTTCTGTTGGAGAGCATCGCCTTAGACTTTCATCTTTAAATAATTAGTATCCTGAGTCAGGAGAAGGAATATCAGACTTTATTCTTGTCTTCTTGGGATATCTTGGGCTTACAATTTACTTTAAAAGAAGATCAAAAATGTAAAACCTTTACAAGTATGGTTAACAAAACAGATAGCATGAACAAATATGCAATAAAGTAGTATATACGCCCCTCTTAAATCCTATCATTTCTTTTCATCTTTATAACCACTACGCTAGTCCAAGCCATCTTTATCTTTTGCTTGAACTAATAAGATAGCCTTTTAATTGATGTAGCAGATCCTCCTTGATGCCCACTCATAATTCCTTGTCTTTACCATGTCAGTCCTTGCTAGCTAAACTTCCTTGTGCCAGAATCTACTTTTTTTTCCAAAAATAAAAGCTTTCTTCAGGTACAGAATCTTACTCTGTTCCTATGTGAAAAAATTGACACCCCCCTAAGAGCATCTCAACCAATAACTGACAGGAGTTGGTATACAAATACCCCAGCTCCTTGTCCCTCAGGTCAGGTAACTCAGAGGTATGTGCTCTATGCCATTATTCAGAATTTGTCAATGGGATTAAGCATTAATTACCTACAGCTGTATCTTGCTTAACAATTCACCCTTTATTTGCTCCTGTTCTTCCCTGCATCCCTTCCCCAACCCTTACCTGGGTTTCCTGGGATCATTTGCTAATAAACCACTTGCCCTAGAGTATCCTTGTCTCAGAGTCTGCTTCTAGGGGGGACTCACTCTTGCCTGTCACCAATCCATTCTTCACCTCAAAAGCCGGGCTATCTTTTTAAACTACTGCTGTGACCATATCACTTCTTACCTAAAACCTTTCATTGATTTCCCACTGCTCTTAGTTTTCAATACCTTAGTTTCAAGTTTCTTGATGTCAATTTCAACGACTGCTTTATTATCTCGGTTCCTTTGCCACACTCTTGAGACCTCACCATCACACAGAACTGCTGCTACATCTTGAAAATCGAAAATTACAATTTCCCACACTCGAATCGCAGTCTTCTATACTTGTACAGACACTACCACTCTGCCAGCACCTGACCACCCTAGGGTGCAGAGAATAGACTTTAAGAAAGCCAATAGGGAAACTTGAGTATGGGGTTGTAAAAAAAACAAACTCTCCCTTTCCACCATCTGTCAAACTCATCATGGCTTCACACACTCCCTCTTCCACCTAAACCCCCAGCAGCATCACTTCTACAGCTCTCTTACCAGCACTTTCAACTCTGCTGGCCTCCTCTCCCGGTAGCATTAGCTTAAAAACCATCTATATTTTGAATACGTTGACAATCTGCTTCTGCTTCTGTACTCAAGCTGGAGGTATATGTAACAGAGTGAGCTGCTCAGAATTTAAAATTTGCACGGTGAGGTATTTTTCCCCTTCCCAGGAGAGTAGGCCCACAAAAAAAGTAATCCCTAATCTCAAACAGACCTTTAACACCACTCAATAACTGTTTATATGTCTCATCATTTTCATAGGAAATTCTAAACCCTCCTCACTTTCTGAAATCCTTCCTCTAATCACTTGCAGCAGATTACCTTAGATCTGAATTCGCAGAATAACAAATCTATCCAAGGCCTTAACTCTTTCACTCCTGTGGAAAGTCTATTTCTCTACTGTGCCCTAAACCCCAAACCTTTCTCCCCCAAGACTGAACCTGAATCCGAATCCTTTCATAATCAAGATCTGGGCCAACTTCCCAGCCTCGCCTTCTTCCTCTCCTCCAGATACAACCTACCTGCAGTTCCAGGAACACTATCTAGACATGGAAAGGTTCTGGAGCCTGATATGGTAGACCGCATCCAATGAGGCTGGAAACAGAACCCTGGAGAGCATCTCCTAAATACAGCTGAATTCTTGTTTCTGGGAATGGTATCATAACAAGGACCCTGCCAAGGAGAAGAATGCAAGTCATAAATTGTGGAATGAAGTTGAAAAGTCACGAACCAAAGATTCCAAGAGACAGGGAGACTCAATTAGGAGAGTAAGAGCAGATAGGAGATAAAAAGGGATCCATATGGAAGAAACAGACATGGAGCAGGATGTGAGTTAGGTCCAGGGTAATGTACTTCCTCTAATCACTGCACAGTTGGCCCCTTTGTGTCGTTCCATTCCTATTAAATATCACCTAAGGAAACATCTTTCCAATCACCCCATCTATCACATAGCCACTTAATTACTCATCACATTTCCATGTTTTAATACTCTGCATAGTACTGTAATGCTAGCTGATATTTCTTTATTTGGTAGTTTGTTATCCATCTCTCCCCACCAGAATGTAAGCTACGTGAGAACAAAACTCTTCTCATTTACTCTATATCCCCAGTAGCAAGAACAGTTCTTAAAATACAGTACGTACTTGGTAAATACTAAATAAAGGAACTAAGTCTGAGGAATGCGCTGCAGTTTTTTAAAGACCTCCAAGTGATTCTGACTTTAGCTGGAATGGAAACAACCAGACTAGTACCTGCATTGGTGTTCACACCGTGCTGGAATGTGGTAAGAAGTGACATCGAAAAGTGCAGAATTGGGCCAGACAAATGAAGCATCGCTCTCTTTTGCCGGGCCTTTAAGTATACTGTTTCCAAGGCCTCAAATAAGCTCTCCTCACATTCAATTCATGTATCTTATTTAATAACTGTAAATACTAAGGGCAATTAGTCTCAATTATTTACTTTGCCCAGGTTCAAACACTATCTGGCATGCATTAGATACTCAATATATGTTTCTTGAATTGCAGTGTGCGGAGATTTTCTTCACCCCACCGGATTTGCTGGTATTCTCTGCTACAACTTTCATAATATTAATATTAGCTATCATTTATTTAATACGTACCATGTGTCAGGTATTGTGCGAAGCCCTTATGTACAGTATCTCATTTAATCCTCAAAAGAATACTTCAAGAGAGGTTTGTGGGTTTTTTACACTTACAAATGAGCAAATGAGGAGACTGAGACTCAGAGGTATATATATACATATGTATATATTTCAAGTAGCAGAGTTAGAGTTTATATCTAGGGTTTTGTTTTCTAGCCTATACTATCTTATGCAATCACTATATAGCCCGTAATTAGTACACCAGTATTTTTTAGTATAAGTTATTTCTGTCCTAACTCTTTTATTAACTAGTGGAATCTAGGACAAGTTCTCAAATATCTCTATGAATCTTAGTCTCTTCACATATAGACGAAATTAAATCCTTGGTCTCCTTCAGCTCTTAAATTTATACGCATTTATGAATTCCTAGATTTTTCAAGTATTTGATTCTGCAACACCACCTACTTCTGCATTTCTATGTATTTCATACTGTGTTTCCATTAAAACAACATAAAACAGTTTCCATTTCAATAAGTTGTTTTCTTGAAACCACCTGACTTAATATGAAATATGAAAAGTGAAATGAATGGAGTCACATCACCAAAACCACAAAAGTTACTTCCTCAAACACAAGCCCTTATGCATGTTTAGAGGGTGGGAATTCAACACTAGCGGTTAATGTACTTGTTATTTTTGAATTTTGCTAATTGTAAAATTTGAAAACACCGGGTGGAGGAGAGATGAGGAATATCCTGGTCCAAATCCCACACCCCCCTTTTTTAATGAATGAAATTGCATAGGGCAATGAAAGGAGACCTTGCTTCTTTTTTTGTTGAAAACCTGTAGTGAATCACTTAACCTCTCTGTGTCTCAGTTTGCTAATCTTCCAAATTAGTGGACTCGGATCAAATAATATCTCGAGTTACTTCCAGATCTGTAAATTAACCCAAAGGATATGAAAACCTGGCAAAAAAGTCACTTTTAAAATCCAGTAGCAAGTTTGAAAATTTATCCTTATCCCGAAGCAAAGAAGATCAAGTTCTTAGGTTGAAGGTGACAGCCCCAGGGAATTAAGAACAAAAACTTAAGTCTATTTTTAATAAAGCTATAGTAGCAGTAAAAGCTTTACAATTCTAAGTCTAACACAGTTCGGTGGGTAACTGATTCCCACCGAAGCCACACTGCCGTTTTGATGTATTTTCTCCAATGGTGGTGAAGAGATAAAGAGGAAAGCAAGCAGGAAAGAAATCAGGACACTGAGGTCAGCACGCAGGCTGATTCTAAAAACTGTCTGAGATAGATTAGAGAGAGGAAAATAGAAAACGCAGGACTCTGTTCACAAATGTATTACCTATGTGGTAAAATTGTCTTATAATGAGATCATCTTCTAGGATATGGTAACCAACCCTGTTGTTTCAACCATTTTTGGTGGTTGCACAAATGCAAATTGATCTGCCTGTCAGTCTTCATCTTTCCAAACTAAATAATATTAATCTTTGGCCTGTACTCTTACATTCTATCTTAATGCGAAACTGTGTTTAAGTTTTTCTTTCTGACCATTTTCTCTTCAGCAAGATTAGGTAGCTTATTTCCAGATTACATTTTTTTCCATGCCTGATATTTACCACTTCCCTTTGTACCCAACACCATGAATTCCTATGCTAATGACATCCTAGAATTGAGGCAGAGTGGGTGCCTGATAAAACGACCATATAGGAAAAGATAATTTTTAATCAATCTTTTGTTAACACCTTAGATGAGCTCCTCGGCTTTAAATAGAATAACCTTGTTTGTAAGATTTTTAAAATCTCCCCTTAAAATGGAGAAATGATTTGAAGAAGTACTCATCTCTCTGCCTCCACCTCCATAGCATACATTCTACAGAAAAGAGGAACTGGGAAAAAATAAGAAGACCTCACTGTATATTTAAATAGTAGGTTCAAGTTTAGGGAGTAGCATCAGCAAGAAGAAAGGCAAAATATCACTGACTTTTGCCTCCGTTGCCAGAGAGAAGATTGCTGATTTAGAGACACTGGCCTGAGCAAGACCATTTGACATGAAGATATAACTCCAAGGTAAGATGCCTGGGCCAGAAGGTTTATCCTAGTGCTATAATCTAAATAGGCCCTCTTAGGCTTACTGCAGAACAGCTCCCCCGACAGGAGTACAGTGCCCCCAAGGAGACAGGGGAGTCTTCCCGAAAGGCACTTGTGCCAAAAGTATCACAACAGCAAGGCCTCAAAACTAACTATAAATCTGAGCGCTTCTGCCAAGATAGATGGACATTTAAATTTTTTCAGAAACTCCTGATGATACTCTAGAATTCAGTAGAGAGGCTTTAGGGAGGAAAGAAGTGTGGCCTGTGACATTAAAAGGGCAAAATGAGGCTCTTGCAGCCTTAACATAACAAGTTGAGTGAAATAATAGGTATAAAGCTATTGAGTGCTTAATATGCACCATGAGAGGAGCTACGTGATTTATATACATTATCTCATTTAGTCCTCATAAAAACTAATTGTGGTTTAGAAGGTGAAAAAGGGTCAGAATTAAGACTTCAATGTCACAAAGCTGGTAAGTGGTAGAGGTAGGATCCAAACCCAGTTCTGTAGGATGCCAGAGCCTGAGCTCTGTCCCACCAATTTATACTCATGTACTTTAAAACCATTTTAAAAGATGTTTAAGGATGGAGAAATCTGGTTATGTGCAATAAATCAAAGTTCCTAGGAAAATTTATGTGGCATTCAGAACCACTACCAATGTTGATTTTGCTCAAGCCCTACATTACTTTCAGATGCCCTTCTGAGTTCAGCCACACATTTCTTTAAATCTTCCTATAATTCAGGAATCCAGTTTCTCAAATGCACATGCACAAAGAGACCACACAGACACACACATACCAGACATACGAACACCACCCATACACACACTACGCAGATGAATACACACAGACCACAGACACTATACACTATACACACAGAGACCACACACAAATATACACACATACACACAAATACAGCACAGATGCACAGATCTCACACACACACACAGTTCCACACACACTCCTCTATGGATTTAAAACACTCCACAGAGACGCACAGAGAGACTGTATAGCCACATGCATACACACGAATACACTGCAGATATACAAACAGACTACAGGCACACAGACACACACACACAGGCCAAATACGAACTGTATCAGAAATTCTCTATGAGATTTTGTTTCTCTTTGTCTACTGTACCCTAATATCTGTCCAGTTTGCACCATTTTCATCATTTCATTCACATCTCACCTACTGCTGCTGGCCTCTTCTCTCCATCCCACTCTATCCCAAATAGGGAACACAAGTGCTTTGCCTTCAATTTCCCTGAGCAACCATCAACACAAGACAGTTGCAATTAATGAAAAGGACATTACAGTATGTCAAAGCATAGCAAATGGATTAAAATTGAATATTAGACATTCCTCATTTTAAATTTCCTGGGTCATTTCTGCTCATCAGAATATCCCCTTGACTCTTTCTGCTCCTCAAGCCTCCTAACTTCCTGCAGTGTTTTCCCTGTGCCCTCCTCTCTGAAGACATCTTCACACTTCCTCCTTCTTCTCATGGTCCCAGGACCTTCATGCAGCCTCTTTCTCAGGTTCCCACTCCTTCACTCACCATTGCCTATCCACTCCATGTCCTTAGACTTCACTGTTTTTTCCCAAAGCAGACTACTAAGGTATTTTCCTGAAGAGAACTGTTTTCCTACTTTGAAGAAAAACTTTGCAACTCCCTTAGAAGGCATAATTAACTTAAAGCAATTGTGATTTTAATAGCAATTTTTTATTTCATATGTGTGTGTGTGTGTGTATGTGTGTATTCTTAGAACATCTTTGCTTAGTGAAAAAAAAAAATTAGTAATTTGCATTGCTTTATCCAATTTACCAAAAACTAGTCTCTTGGTATGAGTCTGTTATGATAGCTATTTTCCAAAACATTCTCAGGTTTATATTTTCAATACTATAGAAACTATTATTCAAGAAATGGTATATTTTGGATAATCAAATACTCTGACCCATACAGCAGTATCAAAATACTATACAAGAATTACCAATTTTCAAAGAAGTAACATCAGACACTGGTAGTGTTCCCTACCTGGCACAATGGAGGCATGGTAGGAGATGATGATGAATAAGAATTTTAATCCTTGTAAGCCTCGCTTTCTCCTCTGTTTACATATTTGCCTTTGCGAGGAAAAGAAGAAATTATTTTCATATAAAGCTCCTGATATATAACGAGTATTAAAGAAATATCAGTTCCTTGACTTCTCTCCCTCTTTCTCCTCCTCAAATAAGAGAGAACTACTACTATATTTTACAATACACTTTCCTCTTTCATTGATATTTCTGAAGGCACTTCACAATCTTACGGTGCCCTAGGACTCCCATGTGACTATCAGTTCTTGCTGTTATGTGCTGAGTGTTAGAATAGTAGGTAATAGCATTTACTATATATAATTAGCTTTTGAGAGAAATCTAATTATAGCTCCTCATGATTACTGATTTGCAGCACGTGTTATTTTGTTATTCAATCTCATTAGCAATACTTGCTCTGATCAAGTCTTAGTCAAGTAAAACAGACTCTACATTGACTTATTCAAGAAGTTGTACTTACCAAGAAGGGTCAGGCTTCTGGTTAATGTCTAAATAAAAGATTTTTAGCTACCTAAATTAATTACTTAAGGAAGTCAAAATATTCATTTCACATTAATTTCATTTCATTTGTAGTATTTTCTTTTTTTTTTTTTGATGCTCAAATTAATCTGATCTTAATTCCTAATACAAAATAAAAATATGGACCTTAGGGAAAATATCTGATTTGAGTTATTACAGAAATATTATGTTTGCCATCTAAAAAATATTGTCATTTTGACTGTAACTGTGCAAAAATAAGTATTTTAGTTTCTATATTTAAACTTTTCTTTTGCTTCTTTTTTGTTATTTTTAGTTTCTCATTCCACAGGTAATTATGGATCTGATCAACGCTACTGATTACCTGCTCAGTGTCTCTACCTTAGTAAGAAACAGCACTCACTTACCAGCTCCTGCCTCAAAAATGATCATTGTCATTCTTTTGTTCATGTCAGCTACAATTGGTACTATCACCAATGGTCTCTACTTATGGGTGCTAAAGTTCAAGATGAAAAAGACTGTCAACACGCTTTTCTTTTTTCATCTCATTCTCTCATATTTTATTTCAACATTGATTCTGCCATTTATAGCCACCTCCTCCCTTCAGAACAATCACTGGAGCTTTGGAACCACCACGTGCAAGATCTTCAACAGCATTTTGTCTACAGTAATGTTCGCCTCTATTTTCTTCCTCTCAGCCATCAGTGTTGATCGTTATCTTCTTACTCTTCACCCGGTGTGGTCACAGCTGCACCGAACTCCACGCTGGGCTTCCAGCATCATCTTGGGAGTCTGGATCTCTGCCATTGCCCTCGGCCTGCCCTATTTGGTTTTCAGGGAGACACATGAAGACCATAAAGGAATGGTGATTTGCCGAAATAACTATGCTGTGTCTTCGAACTGGGAAAGCGAAAAGATACAAACATTAAGAAAGTGGATTCATGTAGCCTTTTTCATCGGGCGCTTCTTTCTGGGCTTTCTTCTGCCTTTCTCCATCATCAGTTTTTGTTATGGAAGAGTAGCTAGCAAGATGAAATCGAGGGGACTATTTAAATCCAATAAGCCCTTGAAAGTCATAATGACTGCCATTATCTCTTTTTTTGTGTGTTGGATGCCCTACCATGTATACCAGGGCTTAATTCTCATTGGGAACCAATCATTGCTTTTAAAGTTGACTGCCATACTTACAGTGATAAGCATTTTTTTCAATACTGTCTTTTCTCCCACACTCTACCTATTTATTGGGGAGAACTTCAAAAAGATTTTCAAGAAGTCCATTCTAGCTCTGTTTGAGTCAACATTCAGTGAGGATTCTTCTGCAGAAAGGACAGAAAACTTAAATTCAGAAGGCTACATTTAAATTCAGGGGTCCAGAGCAAACGTGAACTTAATCAATTATACCACCAGATATAGAATATAGTCCCCGTATTAGAGAGACATCTAGTCTGTACTATGTAGTTAGACCTATGAATATTGAAAGGGCTGTAAGAAAGTAAGCAATAGGTGATGTTATAAATGTAATTTTTCCTCTTTTTTTAATTGTGGTAAAATACATACAGTTGACCCTTGAACAACATAGTTTGGACTGCGCCAGTAGTATATAATACATATAATGTACAAGTATGTTTATATTACTCATAAAGCTTCCAGTCAACGGTAGGCTATTAGTAGTTTTGGGAGAGTCAAAAGTTATACATGGATTTCTGACTCCACCAGGGGTCAATGCCCTAACCACCCATGTTGTCCAAGAGTCAATTGTATAAGATAAAATTTGCCTTTTTCACCATTTTAAGTGTAAATTTCAGTGACATTAAATAGATTCACAATGTTTGCAACATCATCACTATTTCCAAAATTTTTTAGCACCCCAAACAGAAACTCTGCACGCATTAAACACCTCATTCCCCGCTCAGCCTCCACATAATTTCCAATCTACTTTCTGTCTCTATGAATTTGCCTATTCTAGATATTTCATATAAATGGAATCATACAATATTTCTTCTTTTGTGTCTGGCTTATTTTACTTAACATAATGTTTTCAAGGTTCATCCATGTCGTAACATGTCTCAAAACTTCATTCTTTTTTATGGCTAATATTCCATTATATGTATATACCATATTTTGTTTATCCATTCTTCTCTTAAGAAACAGTTAAATTATTTCCACCTTTTACTGTTATAAATAATGCTACTATGAACAAAAAGTATCTGTTTGAGTTCTTGTTTTGAATTATTTTGAATTATTTTTAATGGCTGGGTCATATGGTAATTCTGTTTAACCTTTTGAGGAACCGCCAAACTTTTCCACAGGAGCTGTACCATGTTATATTCCCACTAGCAATGTACAAAAGTTCCAGTTTCTCCACTTATTATTTTATATTTTATTATTACTTTATCATTATTATTCTCCACTTATTATTTTCATTTTTAATGTATAGCCATCCTAGTCAGTATGAAGTGGTGCATGTGTGATTCTTAACCTCTGATTTTTAAGGCTATGAGAATATCTATTTTTAAATACCAATAATATCCATTGATCTGAATTCTCGGTCACAAAATCTTCTGCAAAAAGACATTTGGACTGAAATTCTTCTTTATTTTAGATAGCACCTAAGTTATGTAATTAATATGAACAAAATTTAACATAGAGATGACAAGGCACTCATCTTGTCATATCCACGTTAAAGTATAAAGATGTTTATACTTTGATATTTAAGTATAAAGAGATCTTAAATGTCTCTTTTTAATACCCAGAGATTAAGTCGTCTCAGAACTATAGAACTAAGACATTATAAATGTTTAAGAATCTATCTGGGTAATATCAGAGTATATTTAATTTTAGAATAACAATAACAATATTAATTCATCTTCCCTGGTTTTCAAGTTTTGCTTCAAATTTTTTGTAATACATCACTCTCCTGAGTTATAAAGGACCATTTAGTATTGCTGACCTATTACTTTTAGTTAGTTCTATCAGTCACAAGATAGCAATAAATAGATAGTTCAATTGATACAGAATGGAGATATTTAGACCATAATGCACACTCAGCCCCTAAATATGCCAGCTAGTTTTCCAACTAGCACAAACTATCCCAAACCACAGGCATGTATCTTATTTAGAAATCCCCAAAATGGCTGATATTAATTACAAGGGATTACAGTAAGGAAGGGAAATTAATCTTCATTACTAGCTTTTTATAGAAGGAAAATAACAGTAGTTCGATGCCCTAGAAATTCTGCTAATTGACTTGGTATCACTGCTTCCCTGGGCAACTGGGGGCTTGGTCTCTCTCACTTTGAATACGAGGGATAAAAAGCTTTGGGTAGATGAAAACTTTCATCGCTGGCCCTATTTCAAGCTTTTGGAGCCTGAATGGTTTCCCAGAGAGGGAAGAGTCGGAATGATGACCAGGCTGTGGCTCTGAGTGTCCCTGCAGCAAGAGGGGGCTGGTGCTTCTTCCCTCTTCACACTCTCCCAGGTTCTGACAAGCCCACTGAAGTTCATAATGCAGGACTTAAGAAAGTTATTAAATGGAACATAGGATTTTTGAAACAAGAATCATGTTTGGGAAACCTAGCAGCTACAGAGAGAGCCATTGCCTCCCTCAGACCTGTTAACAATAACAAATAAGGAAGTGCTCTCTCCAGGCTCTCTTATGTACATTGCTCCATCTCTCTAGAGATCATAAACTCCTCCAGAACAGAAAAAATTTATCGACCACACCATTTCTTTTCTGTAATACTATATGTGATCGATATCCAGAAAAAGATATTTAATGAAAATTGAATATAAGTTATCACAACGTGTGACTTGAAAAAATGACTTTAGGTGTAAAATAATAGGATCAAACCAGATTTTTACTTAAGAAAGATTTACATCATGCCTACCTTGGCCCAAAGCATGAGTCTAAATGCTTTACAAATGGTAACTCACTTCGTTATAAAATTAATTAATTAATTAATTAATTAAAAGGAGTTCACTTAATCCTACAGGAATTCTATGAAGTAGGTCATATTATTATCTCTATTTTACAGACTGTGGAACTGAGGCACTTGCCCAAGGCCATATAGTAAGCAATTGGAAGAAACAGTATTATAAGTCCAGGCAATCTCGTGCTAGAATTTGTGTTCTTAACCACTATACTCACTGCTTGAGGTCACTGCTTGGAAGCAGTGAGGCTGGGCTTTCAGCCCAGATCCACCTAATCTGTTTATTTCAAGTCACCTTCTTGGCTGCAAAAGTCAATCAGAAGTGCCTAGAAAATGCCGTAGACAAAGTGAAAAAAAAAATTGAATTGAACTTGAATCAGATTTGCGTGGTAGTCTGGCTTTATCTCTACTTTGGCGTTTTATTTGGGGCAGGTTATTCACATTTTCTGGGCCTCAGCTTCTTCGTCTACGATATGGGGACATCTCCAAATGAGATTATGGATATGAAATGACTTCTAAAATATAAAACACTACATAAATATAAGATATTAAGAGTTTTTTTAAGAAGTCATTTTAAATTTTAAGAAAATGGGGTGTAAACTTTAAAAAAAAACTCTCCCAAATGTATTTTTTTAACTTCCCACAAAACTATGGTTAACTTCTAGAAAACCCACTTGTCATAGTCATGTCTATATCATCAACCTCCTCACTGTCGTGAATTCTCAGGGCCCAAGAGGTTTATATGCGAAGAATTAGTGGTTCTGCTTTACAGAACTGGTGTGTAGAGATAGTGTTTCAAAACAATGTTAATATGTTTCAAGTGCCATTTCAAATTCTTTCCTCAAGAAATGGCTCCATGTTTTAACAAGATGAACACGCATTTCAGCTATTAACACATTCAAGAGGGATTGGGGTGTAAGGTAGGATGGTGAGCACAACGCAAATCTGATTCAACATTCCTGAGAAACTAGGGGCAACAATTATGTACTAGTATTGTTTAAGTATCTGACACCATGGCGGATGACTCTGAGAATACTACAGTGAATAAGACACATAATCCCTGTCCTCAAGAAGCTTAAAGTCTAGTTCTGAATATGCCTCTTCCTTATAATTATCTGAGACACGTTTTTAAAACACCAGTGTCTAGGCCTTACCCAAACCAATTAAACTCAAAATTTCTGGGGACAGGACCCAGGAATTTATGTATTTTTTTTTAAGTTCTCAGTCAACTCTAAAGTACAACTCTATTCAATGGGAAAGAAAAAAAAGTAGAAACATCATTACAGTACAAAGGAATAAATGCCATGTTTGTAGTGACAAACGAAAGCCCCCAACCCAGCTGAAACCAGTCACAGATGTTTTCCTGGATAAGTCTTGCAGAACAGTGTTAAATGTGTAAAGAAGAGGAAAGATAGTGCAACAGAGGAAGCCAGATGCGTGAAAGTCCCAGGGGAAGAAAGTACAATGCTCTACCGCAGCACAACCCAACCTGCAATATGCGTATAAATCACCTCATGATTTGTTTAAATGCTGACGCTGAATCAGTAAGTCTGGAGTAGGGCTGAGAATCTACATGTCTAACAGGACCTTAGGGGATCCATTGCTGCTGGTCCAGAGCAAGAAAGGAGCATGATTAGAGCATAGGTGTGAGGAACTGGCTTGGCCAGGATGAGCTAGAAAGGCCATCCAGGCCTAGACCCTGAAAGCCCCTGCTTTTGGAGACTCTGAAAGCAGCATAAGTACAGCAGGTCCTCAAATAGCATCATTTCATTCAACTTCATTTCATTATAACATTGATGAGATGATGTAGGAACTTAACCCTTATTTATATCAAGAGTTATATCAAGGAGTTTGGACTTGATATAATGGTATTAGGGAGCCATTGAAGGGTCTTAAGCCAAAGAATCACAGAATAAGATTTGCATTTTAGAAAGATCACCTGGCTGCTATCATGGAGAGGTCAAAACTGGGTGAGTGGTCAAATTGGACAGCGTTGCAGTCACCCAGGTAACAGATGATGTGGCCTAGACTAAGTGGCAGTGGGGACAGAGAAAAGTAAGGAGTCTTGTCTTGTAAATTCTGTTGGTTCAGAAGTCGAGGAAGAGGGGAAAGATGAAGATGACAGTTAGTGTTCTTGGTTGAAAACAGCAGATTTTATCCTGACTGGCTTAACTAAAAACTAATTTATTAAAGGACATGAAGCAGCCCACAGAATTATCAGAATGGCTGGAGAAATATTCAAGGCAGCAGTGCCTAAAACAGGAGCAGTGCCTAAAACATGCCACAAAATTATCTAGATCAGGGATCTGTGGTTCGTGTTCTCTATTTTAATAAGTGGTACAAACTGCTGCTGCTGCTGCCACTGAGCCCGAAATACCAGCATCTTGGTTTTGTGCAAGTGCTACTGCCATCAATGCCACTTCTGCATCAGGTTTTGAACCCTCCTGTTTCTGAAAGCTCTGCCAACACTGACATCAGGAAAATGGAAACTTTTTCACATTGCTCACTTCCAAATTTAATCTTGCATGAGGGTGTCTGATAGGCATGCCTGCATCCTAGCTGCAAAAGAGGCTGGAGGGCTGAGTTCTGATTTCTATGTGGGAGGAAAAAGGATATTCACAGTGTGGAAATCTCCCCAAACATAAAAACTATTCAAAAGATGATGGTGTCCATTGAATTTAACCTAAAAAGCTTTTCAAAGGGATTAGGTCCAGGAAGAGAGAAGCAAAACTGCATTGCGTGAAGAGTGACTGGGAGGTGAGAATCCAGAGGCTCCGAGAAAAACAACTATTTTAAACTTAAAAAATTAAGGAGTAAGTCCCCCTCCTTCCCACAAAAAGTAACTCTCGCACATTCTACCAATTAGAGATTAATTTGTGTTAAGGGACTGCTATTAAAATGCAAATATACCTTTTAAAACTGTTGTTTCATTCACAACTTAATAGGAATTACTTTAATCGGCTTCACATCCAGCAGAGTGCCTCTAAACACAGTATTTAGAATATTAGACTTTTGATTGTAGCCTAGAAGGAAAACTTCTGAGTTGGAGATCAAGCCTGAAGTGAATTTTGGAGACTCCGAAGGCAACATAAGTATAGCAGGTCCTCAAATAACATCATTTCATTCAACAACATTTCATTATAACATTGATTAGATGTTGTAGGAACTTAACTCTTGTGTATATCAATTAGCCTATGGTAAAATTGGTTTCATTATACGTCGTTTCGTTTAAAGTCACAGAACCTATCAACAATGTTAGGTGAGGACTTACTGTATAGGAAGTGTAGCTATAAAAGAGAAAAACAGAGAGGTATTCTAAAGACAGAGTCAGTTGATGACTAAGAAAAATATTTGCCTAAATGTAGTATGGCCCTGAAAATCAGTTTTATATCAAATTGTTTGGGCCACAGATCCTATCTCCCCTGCAGTTAAGGCCAGTCACCTGTTTAATTTGGTTCAGGCTTTCCAGGAGGTGGCTCCTCTTCCAAGTCCTGTCCTTCCCCTATAGGAAGGGAAAGATCACAAAGGTGGAAAGAGAAACAGTTTTTCTAATGCTTCCCATTGTTTGCCTTGTCTTTTCACTAAATTCCGAACTCCCTGAGAGTAAGAACAGCATCTTATTCCTCATACACTCCTAACACCTAGCTCAGTACCTGGCATGATAAATAAATACTTATAAATAATTGGATAAATACATGAATGTCATTATTATTTAATTTTGGAGTTGGAATTTTTTGTATTTGTGAGATTTTTAGGATGTCCTTCCTCAAACATGCTGAGGACCTACTGTATTTCTTTTGCTTCACTTGCCAAAAAGAGCAAACAATCAGGGGGCTGCCATCTGATACTACTGCTTTCCCTTTACATCCCAAGCAAAAGGAACTGAAGAGTTAAGTGTATATTAACAATTCATTATTGAAATCTCTATTACTTATTTACTTCCTGCTGGAGTCAGTATGACCTTAGTTACAACACTCAAAGACAGTGAAAATTATTCATTATTTTTTTCTGTATCAAATCAAATCTGATTCCAGGTCCCTTCCCCCATAGTCCAAAAGATCCCAGGAGAGCACTAAGGACTTATGTCCTTAGTAGCCTGCTCTAATATGCTTTTTATTCAAGTCTGCAAGACTCTTGGAAGTCAGTGGCTCCATCCCTTCCTACCATGTAAGTTGAACTATGTAGGGAGCATTTTTACCAAAGCTAGGATCCCAGCAACCATTCTCTTCTGATTTCTTGCCATATCCCCAGTGATTGGGGAAAAAAGGGGGTAGGGGTCAAGGATTTTGACTCATCTTACACTGATAACTCACTATGTCAAACTCCACCTCTCTAAACTCTTGGAGAAATTAAGGCATTCCACTAGAAATGTTAACTGCAGCTATCTCTTTGTCTTCCCAGCTGTCATCTTTCAAGAAAAAAGGTGACAAAAGAGTCCTCATTGTGACCTTCAGGACCTCTTTAGTCAGTATGCCAAATATCTTCTGCTTGCCTTCCAAATCCACACTCAATCATCCTTCACCCTATTTTCTGCCTTTGAGGCTAGGACATCAACAAGTCCCCATGTTTCCTGATGTCTGGTTGGGTTTTGCCAATGGGAAGCTCTGACAGGAAATGGATGGAA
>NW_006431925.1:5266217-5294062 GCF_000325575.1 Pteropus alecto | reverse complement strand
TGGAGTCTGCTGTGCTTCTTTGCAGAAGGTCAATGCCTTGTCTTAAGGGTCTACATATCTCTACGTCTGGATTCCAGACTCCCTTTTTTTCTCCCTTCAAGTTAATCATGAGAAAAACATCAAATTCCAATAGAGAGGCATCCTACAATATACTTGAGCAGTACTCCTCAAAACTGTCAGGGTAATTAAAAGCTAAGAAAGTCTGAGAAACTGTCACAGCCTAAGGAAACATGATGACTAAATGTAATGTGGTATCCTGGATGGGATCCAGAAAAAGAATTTAGAGAAAAACTAATGGAATCTAAATAAAGTATGGAGTTTAATTAATGTACCAGTGCTGGCTCTTTAGTTGTGACAAACATATCATGGTAATTTGAGATGTTAATAATATGGGAAGTTGGGTGATGGGTATATGGGAACTCTCTGAATTATCTTTGCAACTTTTCCATAAATCTAAACTTATTCTAAAATTTAAAGTTTATTTAAAAAGAGAGAAAGAGAGAACTCAAAGTACTATACACTTATAGTCAAGTAAGGAATGCTGAAATAGATTTACAAATAAATGTAAAACTGGCAAGACCAGTCCATATGCACACAGTAAAAATCAATTTTTATGAACAGGAAAAATTTGCTTACTATCAGTGTTCAAAAAGTTAACTTCTACCTCTGCAGAGTTGTAAGACAGCCCAGTAAAAGACAAATCTTATATAGCCCTATAGGACTAGGTAATCCTGAGAAGCTCCAAAATTCCATTAAAAGGATATCTAGAAATCTCTTTTCCTGTTTCAAAATATTTTACAATTTTTTTCTTATAAAGAATGCAGATGCCAAAATCATAAAAAGGGTTTACAATAGAATTAGCTGACTTAACAAAAGGGCCAACAGAAGTAGAAATATTCAAAAGGTTATGCAATGTCTTGCTAAGTTATCACAACATTATGAACTGAAAAATAACCCAAAGATCAAGACAATTTATCACCCTGCCTTGAAGAAACTCTACAGACTGCCAGAGATATATATCACTGCCTTCGAGTTAAAGCATTCATTATGTTATATTACCTAGGCAACATACCAGCAAATGGTACAGTAATAAAATATGAATTTAAAAAGCAAACTGAACAAAAGAACAATCAACATCAAGTTCTCAACTAAATTCTATCCCCTACATGGTTGTACAAACTATTCATGTTAAAGATAGACTCAGCTCTTAGGTGAGAACTGTCATTTTCCCAGGCCTCTTATTTTCATACAGAGGGGCTTTAACTGGATTAACACTCATACCCTCAGTTTCTGCCTCTGTAAGAAAAGGCTCCATAACAAAATATATGAAGAAGAGTTTCCATGACAAAATATATGGTTGTGATTTGGAGCATTTGCCCTTAGATTTTTTATTTTAAGCTCTTATTTAAAACTGTCTGTTTCCTCTTTCCTCAGTCTTATTGCATGTGACAAGTGTCTTGAAGCCAGAATTCACATAGATCTTTCATATTTCAGTTTCAGGTACTCTGGTAGAAGAGTGACTCTCTCAAAGTAAATTCGAAAAGTGACTTCTGAATACAGTCTATTATCTCATGCTTGACCATGGGGGAAAACTTTCTGATCACTCCCTATGTGACAATTTCCACTCTATGTCACAGAAATATTTCTTATGATAAATGAATAAATTACTATTCTGGTTCTACCTCAATTTGTGTGCATTTAGTGAGATTTCTCAGAACCTGATCACCTCCTAAGCACTGAAAAAAAATAAATCTCTGGGCTTTGAAGTCAGAGGCTAGATTTCTTCCTGCCTTCCCCAAGACGAAATATCTACCTCTTTCAGTTGCATTTTTACTGATTAACTTGCCCCTATTAAAGTCTCAGGTAAGAGGCATATTTTAGAGCTAAATCTTAGGAAAGCTCTGCTTATTCTGAGAACTATGAAACAGATTATAGTTCCTTCTTTCCTTTCCTCTTTCAACCAGAAAGTTTAGCATCAACTGTAAGGGATCTTGTAGAAGTGGTTCTCAATTTTTCCATGTTTGTGAATATTTTGTTAAAATTTAGGGCAGCCAACTTGAATTAAACAAGTTAAAACAACTCTAAATAAATTATTCTACCATCTCAGATGGCCTAGAACGCATTCGTAATTAACCCATTATCCATATGGTCTTTTTTCAGCATTGTGGAGTCCTTTGAGAACTATTCCTACCCAGATAGTAATTTCTGATTACTATCACAATTTCTGATTACTATCACTAGGCACAAGGCAAAGCTCTCTTGAACCACCATCTTCCTCTCAAGTTCCAATGAACCACTCCTTCTTTCCTTAATGCTATGCTTTGCCTTTGACTTCTAAGTCGAAGAAAATTGTACATGTTCATCTCAACATTACATATGATGGACATAATGTTTTACAACAAAAATTAAAGTTATATATATATATGTGAAAACTTTGCAACATACTGTATCATCTCAAGCACTCCAGTCAGAAACCATGTTTTTTATTTCCCCCATTGTGACTTACTGACATAATTCTATTTTCTTTGCTCCTAATGCTTTATTATTATTCGTATTTTAGTATTTTATTGCATATATGTCTTATCTTCTTAAATTCTTTGTGGAATGAGACTAGATGTTCAAAAAATAAATAAAATACAGAAAGGTAATACTTTCTCTAGTGTCTACTCTCTACTGACCTCTACAGGTAGAAAGGAAGAGTAAGTGAGACGCAATCTATTGCTGTATTACTTAGGTATTGTCCAGGAGATCCTTACCCAACAGGAAAGTTTAAAGTAACTGGTGATCTTTGTAATGCTGACCATTACTGACCAGACTCCATCTATTCACAGAATGGATTTCTTAGTTTGCTAAAATCTATTCACTGTGAAAGACCTCTAGGAACCATGTATCCTGTTTTCAAGAGACTTCCCTTTCTCCCGCACCCATATACAAACGGACACCAAAGTCTTCTCTTGTTGTGGGTCAAGGCTAAGGGCCTCGATGTCAAAGTTCCTTCCAACTCTGTAAAACTTGAATCTGGGAGTGGAAAAAAGACTCAATAGTCGTAATGACATAAAGGTGCAGACAGTGCAACTTGTCTGTGCTTTACAGACAAATGTCAACAAATGTAGGAACTCCTGCGATGCAGCAATCAGAGATAATGTGAGATTTGCTTCTCGTTTTTACAAAACGTTTCTACAAAAAATATAAGGCAGCTGCAAGATAACCAGCAAGAGGCAGCTTCAATTTTGTGTAGAAAGACTGTTGATTTTGCATGGATTATTTTCTTCCATCACGCTACTTTGTATGGATAGCAACAGTCAGCGATGTCATATTCTAAAACAACAGATCCAAATGTATAGGTATATTGTGCCTACTGATCCCATATCAAAGATCTGGGTAATGCAGTCAGGGTAACACTATTATTCTTCATCTAAATTTTCCAAGCTCATAGGAAAATAATGCTAATCTGATGCATGTTCGAGGAATACGTTATGCGGGAAAGAAAATCAAGCCTTTGTTTAATTTTACTTACATGCTAATATGTCCTTACGGGAAACACCACAGATTTTAATATCCTTATGTGCATTAGAATATGTCATTTTTTGTATTAGTAGCAGGTTAAAAAGTTTATTAACAATCACACACTTTCTTGGATAAGAATATTTTTAGCAAGGATATTTTCTAAAGGATTGATCTCCAAATGTGTATTCACATAGCATACCAATACCTTTTCCACAACTGAAAGATTACAATGATTTATAACAATAAGAGGAGGAGACAGTGTTATTTTATTGTTTGGGGTAAGGAAATTTTTGAAAGATTTGTAGATTTTATTTTCATCTTCTCATATTTTGTGATTCAATTGATTCATTCTATTCACCTATCTTCATAATGGGCATAATATGAGTTTAAGCAAATTAAAACTTTTTCAAAGTCTGGAAACAAGCTTTCTGAGCCGAAAAGTGTTTCGTTAAAAGGTGTTCAAAGACGGCCAATAAGTGTTTTCACTCTTTTAAAGATACACACTGAGCACCTTCTACAGAGTCGGGTTGGTTCTGCGCAGGGGTTAGCCCATTGTTTTTCAAGAGCGCACATCCGGGTCATCCACCCGAAAGCCAGCAGAGGCTCCGCCCTCGTAAGGGCGGGGCCACGGGCGATTTGGGTGTCTTCCTCCCTGGCGGCGGTGCGTCCTCCCTCGGCGTTGCGAGGAGTTGCGCTGCGCGCGTCCTGAACCCGTCGCATCCCCACGCGGGCTAGAGCCATGGCTGAGAGTGGCCGGACACCTCAGGCCCGGGCGCTCCTGCAGCAGTGCCTGCACGCCCGGCTGCAAGTACGCCCCGCCGAGGGGGACGCCGCGGCCCAGTGGGTGGAGGTAACGTCGGTCCCGCAGCTCCTATTATCTTCCGGCCCCTGCAGTTCGTTCTGCAATGTCTGGGTGACTTGTTCCCCAGCGTCTTCCTCCGAGCCCGCGACGTGGGGTCCAGCACGTGCCGTGGGCGGTGCGGGACGTAAGGCGGGTCCGGCCAGGGTGCCTACAGTTCCCTGCCTGACTTCGCCTGTCTCTTAATCCCTGCACCATCCGCCCCAGCTCTTTCTCCCTTAGACCTATTCCTCTATAGGAGGATTGTGTTCCCTACTTTGGACCGCGGGAATGTGAATTGCCTCTCACCGGCTGCCTACTTGTGCTCGGTGGACTTTAGACCTCATTGTGTCAGATCTCTTGCTTCGAAAGAGCAGAGGCCCTTCGCGTTGCTGTGCTGGGATGGTTCGAGCTTGTAGGCTAGATATGTTGAAAACGTTGAAGATCTCTTTTGACTTGAGCTCCAGATCCTCTCGATTTTCCTGTTACATTTACTGTAGCTAGGTCTTAGCATAGAAATGAAATTTTCCACGAAACAGTTCTTTTTTCAAGAAACTTCGAAAATTTTGACTTATTTCCAAATAGAAATAAAGACCACTGCTTTATAATAACATTGCCTTGGTATCAAACACATTTTCTCCAAAGAATTTAAAACATTTACACCACTATGATTTCCTTCTACTCGGATATTTGCCTTTTTAAAAAACAACCTGCACCTAATCCATTCAAAAACAAAATGTTCTTTGAGGCCCCTGACTTATTTTTGAGGTAAGATGAAATGAAGGAAAAAGCTAGTTCGTAATTAAGACTTTTGGAAGTGCTCAGAAACTTTAATGTAGGAGCATCTCCACTTTTCCTACCTGCTGAATTTAGTCTCAGATCTAGCATTCCTTAACATAATCATTGTCATTATTTTAAGTAATATTCATAAACTATGATATATGGGTGATTATTCTTAAAATGTGATCCTTTGCTAACTTGGAAATATAAGCATAAACATTCCTATATTTTCGCCTTCCTTTTCTCAAAACTTCGTGTTTCTTATTTCTTATTTTTGTTATGGCCTTTTTTTGAGGTCTTGATTTCTCTACCATATTTTGAAATTTTGTTCTTTTTATATTTGCCATCTCATCAAAAAATTGCTTATTTTTATAGTTGCCTCATGGGATTTTAAATCTCAAACTACTAATTATTTAGATTTTTCCCTTTTATCTTTTTATATTCTTCATGCCTGTATTCTTCATCTCTTTATACAAAAGTCAGCCTTCCAAACTACCGGTCTATGTTTATAAACTTCAAAAGCTATTTTAAAGTTTTACCTTCACTCCCACACATGGTTAAATTAGTATAAAGAGATAGTAAGAAAGTAAATTCCTCTTTCTCAAGTATCCTCTTCCTTATTCTATTATTAAAAGTTCTAATGTTTTAAAAGCATTGTTTTAATTGTCAAAGGTTTGAAGGATACTTTGTATGTCCTTAGTTTCATTCATTTAGAGCTTTGCAGTCATAGGCTCATGTTTTTCTTCTTGGGAGATGAATTTTTTAAGCTAGTGAGAATTAGCTGTACTTTTCTATACATTTGAAATGTTTTATACCAAAAGAAACTATAAGGAAAGTGATTCTGACTTGAAGAGGGGAATTTGTAGGCCACAACTTAAGATCAATTATTGGAATAAACTTAAAAAATACCTTCATGAGGAGGTAGTGTGGTGAGTGCAACAGGTATATATTTCTGCAAATAATTCAGTATTGTGACATTGCAAGTGTCCAAATATGAATATGCTTGAGGATATTTTCAGTGGAGAGGCCTGTGACAGTGGTGCAAATAACTGTGGGATTCAACCTGCCAGCTCCTTATTGTGAGTGTGCATTGGAGGTCCTTGTTCCAGAAGTACAACTGCATTTTTTAAAAATTACTTCTTTTCCAGGTAAGTCAGGTGTAAGTGCAGACTGCATTTACATTTACACAGAAGACAATTTAGATAACATAAATCCTGTAAGATACAGTAGAACTTAAATGCATTCAACAGACAAATAGAGTTTCTTTTAAGTACAAAATAGTCTACAAAGTGCTTTGAGAGTGAAAATGTAAAATAAATTGTGTACCAGCTCTTAAATTTATTTTTACGTACTAACTTAATAAACACTTATGTCTCTCTTACTTTGAACCAGGCACTGTTTTAAGCCCCTTACAACTGTTAACTCATTTAATCTTTATAATAGCTCTTGGACTCAACAGGGTTAATCTATGAAATTAAAAACTTAATGATTCACTCAGCAGCAAAGAATCAGCAGCAAAATCAAATTCGTTTATTAAGTGTCTCTTTTACATATGGTCTCTAACCTACAAGAACTAATAAAGAAATATCCAAGTCTTTATATAAAATAAATAAGCTTACGTTTCTGATAACACACAATTTCGTGATGTAGACCTTAGTATCATAAATGCAGTTTCCAAGGACTTATCACTATGTTTATTTAAAGCATTAACAATAACGAAAAATAATTGGATGATTTCTTAGAGTTTATTGAAATAGAATCAGACCCTTATTTTCATGACCTGCAAGTAAATGGATAAGGAGGAATAAAGAGTGTTCATGTCAAAGGACATATCAGTTACGCTGTTGCTTATACATCAACCATTTGATATAATGTGGATTCATTTGGTGTTAAACACCCTGCAAACTAAATGTCTCTGACAGCCTTACTTAGAGGGGAGGAGGCTAGTTTATAGTCCTAATATTGTTGATTAGAAGTAAATGTTTGAAGGTAAAACTTGTGGTCTTCACTGCTCTTGGCTATATTTTAAACTTAATTTTTGAAATAAATGAAAACGGGTGATTGAATATTGAAAAAGATTTTCTCACATATTTAAGAAATCAGTATTGTAAATCAATGTTGTAAAAATTTAATTCTCTTTAACCTCTATATAACAGTTGTAATATTTTATTTATTTACCTCTGTATCTCTATACAAATGTTTCTTTCTAATCTGAGTTCACTGTGCTGATTTATCATAGGTTCAGAGGGGATTAGTGATCTATGTGTGCTTTTTCAAGGGAGCTGATAAAGAACTTCTTCCCAAAATGGGTACGTGTTTGATGCTGTTTATTTTTTTAAGAGTGACATTGTATAGCAATAGATGGATGAATTTCCAGACAAGGCAAAAGGCATAATCTTAAATTGTACTGGTATACAAGTTTTAAATGACAACTCAGTGTACTGGTTTTGACTTTAGCTATTTGCCTGTTCCAAAGTTTAAAGTGGGCAAGTGTGGTGGAATTCTTTTAAAACATCTGCAGCATTTTGGATGACTTATAGAATGGTTTATAAGAGTTTACACACACATACAGACAACACACTGAGATTCAGTCAAGGATACAGAAACTTGTTGGAAGCAGAGTGGCCACATAGAGAGAAGCAGATGCTACATTTCTTAATATAGTTTTTTTTATCTCCCAGAGTCCCTAGCAGGTCTGTAGGTGATACTGTATGTATAAAATATGAGTCCCATCTACGGCCATGCTACCCTGAACAAGCCCAATCCTGTCTGATCTTGGAAACTAAGCAGGGTAGGGCCTGGTTAGTACTTGGATGGGAGACCACCTAGGAAGACCAGGTGATATAGGCATAAAAAATAAAAAAATTAGGGATTGTAACCTGACAGGGTCCTTGTAATCTGTGAGGTTAACCAAGGGTTGCCTCGCCTGAAAAAAAAAATAAAAAGATATGGGTCCCTTCAAATCTGGACCACTCAAGTTTGCATCATTATTATGGAAGAATTTACATTAACCATTTAGGCATTTCTTTCTAGGAAATGTGTATAAATATAAGGTTCTTCTGATTCATTAACCAAGCTCAGTGTCATATCAACACCCTCTGCAAGGGCAGAGAAAGCAGAGTCAACGTTCAGGCATCTCTGAACAACAATTTATCTGCCTTCAACTTTCCAGTATCCTGAATAGTCCATAGCACTGCACATTCCTTGTGATAATTAATAGTTCCAGATATACCAAATCAAATCGTATACTGTCTCAAGACAGTATTTGATATAATAATTATGTCCAAAAAAAAAAAAGCCTGAAATAATGGAGCTATCCCTTAAGATTAGGGACAGGTTATATCTTCTTTATTAGTAAAGGACAGCACCCATTAGTTCAAGTAATAAGAAATATAAATTACACAAATATGTAGTTGAAGTATGCAGAAGTTAACCTAGTGGAACTCAAGGGTGAATAGCCCAGTGAGGAACAGCTTGGACAAAAGGCTAAAGCTCCTGGAGAGAATTTTGTGCTGAGACATCAAACATGTTTAACAATTTATCAGAGGATGAAAACTAGACTTACAAAGGGACCTACAATAGGTGAGGATGGAAAGCCAATAACTATAATGGTTTAAAATTAGAATCTAGATGATAATAAAGAGCTTTGAAGGGTTTAAAGAGAAAATGAAATGAGAGCTCCTGTTATAGAGGATGATTTGCCAGGACCTAATGCTTGGGTGTTGGACATTCTGTCCATTTTCCTGAGTATTTTGCCTTGGATTAAATCTTTATTAACCATAAAAAAGTATAATAGAAATCTTCAATAACAGGAATAGAATTTTTGTTGTGACTTACGACTGACTTCGGAAAGTTGTTTCATATATTCTTAAATAGATCTTAATTATAAGCTGAAATGAATCAACTACATCCAAGCTGCATTTTGTTTTATAGTAATTAAATCCTATGTGCTACCGTCTCCCTGAGTTCACTTTGAATACATATATAAGATTGTGGTGAATTAAAAATACCGAGGAGGTCCACCTTAACTCTTTTAGTGGATAGTCTAATACAAAGCTTTATATATCATGATTCTCAGTAAAAAACTGTGACTCTAAGAATCACATTCTGCTGGTGTGAATTGTAAGCAAAATAAGTCCATCTATTATTCATAACAGTAGTTTGGACTTTCCTTTATTCCAGGAGACAGAGTAAGCCAGTGTGATGGGATTCTCTTAAACTCCACCTCATACTTATTACATGGATTCAGATCTTTCCAATTAAATCATGTTGCCTTTGAAACATAACAACCACTTATATCCATAAAGTCTGAAACAGCATGGCTAACATAGAGATGTACAGAATCTTCCCCAATTCATCTTCAGTATAATTGGACTGAGATCCAGAGACCTGTCCAAGCCTAACTTCCTGTATATATTAGATACTTGATTGATAACCTGTCTTAGGATCTTTCAGTTCCCAACATGCCATTAATTCATTATCTCATTTTAATTTAACTTACTGGCATTTGTACTTGTATTATATTCTACATACTGATATTTGTTTAACAGTTTGAATTGAATTCTCAGTTATTGTCAGTAGAGGGAGGTATGCAGGAGTATAATAAATTATATTTCAGGCCTGTTATTCCAAAATTGCTTCCTTAGTTTGTTACAAGAATGAGGCCTAGATAGCTAAATAGTGATTTCCATTGAAATGAAGTGCTCTGGAGAGTTTCCTTAGAAGCAAGCAATAAAGACTGCTGGCTATACAGCAAAGTCCTATTCATAATAGAGAATATTAGAGGTATTTTTAAATAGATGTTAGTTAAGTAAAAATTGATAGTGTTTAATGCATAGCTTAGGAATTCATATGGGTGTTCACTATGTTAGGTTTTTACTAGGTTAATTCTATGAATTAACCATACTTAATCCTTATTTACTACAGACCCTGTAATAATTGAAACCATCGATTACCCCACCAGAAAGCATACCTTTTCAAGCCTAATTATTAGGCAGGAGTATGAGGTTTCTATAGTTTCTTTTATCATTTGTCCTCTTGGGACTATTGTTTACAAACAGAAGTCATTTATACCCTTCATAGAGGTAGGGAGACCCTAAGGCTATTTATATTAGGCATTTCTTATGTTTATTGTTTTGAAAATGGCTAATGATAGATGTAAAAGTTTTCTAAGTTTAAATTTCTAGCTACACATAAATATTTATGATGATTTTGACACTTATTAGCTATAAATATAGTTTCATAAGTTCCATAAAAATAATAATACCATGTCTTCTTGTATGTATATAAAGAAATTGCCAGTAACTCTAAACTTTTTCATTTACTTTTTCAGTTGTAACAATGAATTTCTGATGATTCTTGCTTTCACCTTTACTCTTCTCCCACGGGTTAGATTTGTAAAATGATTAATTCATATAATAGTGCCTTTAAGATTATGAAATTGTAAAATCAGCTGGGTTTTAAGGAGGCCCAGGTTTTTTGAACCTGGAACCTTTGTCTCAGCTTAGAACTCAGAGCAAATAAGTTTAAAAGAATAAATGCACTAAGATTTTTATTTAATATTCTTTGTTATGAAGCAGAATTTGGTGTGAGGAGGATTTATCATGGTCTTTTTCTAATGGGATTTGCTTATGAAATAGAAAAAAGAAGAAGGCAAAATCCCGTGTATTTCTCTGGGCCAACAATATTTTGAGTTTCCAGTGTATAGTTAATTTAGTCCTTTCTGGATGAACTGAATTGTTATGAGCTCTTAACTGCCAAGTCACATTTAAATCATTGCCATTTTCGACATGAAATTTGCCCTGTTTTTCATGCTTAGTTCATTTAGCTTAGTGAAGCAGTTTTTAAAATCTAAATATAGACTTTGGGTAAAAAGCATGAGCTGACAAATTGAGTTTTAAATATTGAAACTTGCTGACTAGAAAATTGTTGGATTTCTTTATTTTTTTTCCCTTCATTTGTTTTTCACTTAAAAATGTTTTCCCTTTCTTCCCCACCCAGTTAATACACTGTTAAATGTGAAAGTAAGTGAAACAGAAAATGGCAAGCACGTCTCTATACTGGATCTACCTGGCAACATTCTTATCATCCCTCAAGCCACTCTTGGTGGGAGAGTAAAAGGAAGAAATATGCAGTATCACTCTAACTCTGGAAAAGAAGAAGGGTTAGAACTTTATTCCCAGTTTGTGACTTTATGTGAAAAAGAATTAGCTGCAAACAGCAAGTGTGCTGAAGCGGGGGTTGTGGTTAAACATGGCACTTACGGGAACAGGCAGGTGTTAAAGCTGGATACCAATGGACCGTACACACACCTAATTGAGTTTTGAAAAATTGAAAGTTAATTTCTACAGTTGTTTTCTGGTATAAAATGATCTGGACTACAATTAAATTTTCTTCCCCTTCTTCTTGAATACACTAATCTTCAGCATTTTTAGACAAGAAAATCCTGGGTCCCAGCCATAACTCTACAACCTACTAATTGGATGACCTTGCCAGTCACCTAAACCCTAGACTTCAGTCACCTTTCATTCTGCTTTTCCCTACAGTTGGACTTGAAAGTTTGAAAATTGCTTTCTATTCACTTTATGGTCATTGTGGAATACAGCTCTCTAGCTGTATTTAAGTATTTTGAAATGAAGAGTTTTGTGCAATCAAGGAAAATATATTTCTTATACCCTCAAATGTATGTAGTATGTAATAAAAATAACTGTATTAAAATTAGGTAAAATCCAACACTAACCAATTATAATTCGGTCAGTTTTATTTTATTTCAGTTTTCTATATTTTGAAAGAATATGCAATTTACTGTTTTTTCAACATATGAAAATGTAATATAGAAATTTATTGTGAATTATAATATTACATGCCAAGGATTTCCAAACGCTTTAAATTATTTTAAGAATCTTTAGTTGATACTGAAACAAGGTATCAGAGATGAAAAGTTGTTTTTACTTAATATAACAGTGTGTTAATACTCTGTTTCTTAATTTTTTGCCAAAACAATGTATGTCTCATTTTTTATCTTTGGTTTTTAAAAGTTACTGTTTCATGAAATTAGTGTTCATGATTTTTTACAAAGTTCCTTTCTTGTTGAATTAGATTGCTATAAAAGGAAGAAAAAGGGAAGCTTTCTACTGGAATTAGTTGAAAATAAATTCACTTGCTCATTTCCTTATTATCTATTAATGAATATTTGTGTCTCCCGCCCCCCGCCGCCCGAAATCATATGTTGAAGTACCCCAATATGGTGGTATTTGGAAATGGGGCCTTTGGGAGGCGTTTAGATTAATGAGGTCATGAGAGTGGGATTAGTGTCCTCATAGGAGACACCAGAGAGCTTGCTCTCTCCCCACCATGTGAGGATTCAGTGAGAAAGCAGCCATCTACAAGCCAGGAAGAGAATCCTTACTAGAAAATGACCATGCTGGCACTTTGATCTTAAAAGTCTAACCTCAAGAACTGTGAGAAAATAAATTTCTGTTTAAACCACCCAGTCTGTGGTATTTTGTTGACAGCCTGAGCTAAGACGGTGACATAAGATAGCTAATTGAGTAGACTTTTCAAGGGCAAGAAGAAAATATATAAGAAATTGAAAGAATAAATGAATCAATAAAAGATAATATTCAGTTTTTGCAAACTTCTCTGAAGTGATTTAAAGAGATATTTTAAAGAGTGAAAAACAACTATTTCTAATTACCAGAAAGATGAAGAAATTAACTTGAATAAACAAGTAACTGCTGAAAATTTTTTGTTTAATGATTTCTTTAGTTCCGTGTTCTTTAGATACTTAAAATTTTTATCACCAAAAAAAAAAAAAAATCCTATTTTCTCTATATTCTTCCTGTACTATTCTATTTTGGAACTTCAGAATCAATAACTGGCTTGGTAATGAGCTCTTTGTCCTTAACTTTGGCTTTATTGATTTACAATACACTTATTGAAATGTAATAAACTATTCATAAACTTGCAAACTCCAATTTTCTCAAAGTTTCTACAAGGAGATGTATATGTTTTTCAAAAAGATTATGTGCTTCCTATTTTAAATCATTTTGAGTTTGTGTGTAGGAGAAATATTGACTCACAGCCCTAGATTGCTCTTTTACAGTTCAGGCAATTCTCTTTAAATTTTTTTCATGAGGTACTTGTGGAGAATAGCAATTTCAACTACATGAAGGATTATTAAGTAGAATGTGATGGCTCTTTATTTCATTGCCAAGGAGGCTAACTAGCACAAGAGGGAAAAGGCAGGAGAAATAGTGGATATGAAAATAACTATACCTTGGCTTTCTGTAGCTCTTCTGGCCCAAGGTGCTCAAAGAACCTTCAATAAATGTCTCATTTTATCTTCACAGTATATAATGAGGATAGTGCTGCGGAAAATTAAACGATGCTTAAATGATTTCCCTAAGATCACGTAATAGGAATAATTTCAAACTTCCTGACTTTTCTTGTAATGAGAGTTGTTAAAATTGAAATTGTTCTTGATAAAGGCTTAGCATCTCCTGGTGTTGATCATTTGAGAAAGAACAGCCAATAAATTGATTTCTTTACTAAATTAGGTGGCAGTTGTAAGTCACAGGGTTGTAATGTAGATGGGTACTAGACTTATCGTGGTGATCACATCATAAGGTATATAAATATCTAATCACTATGTTATACACCTGAAACTAATATATTTTATGTCAACTATAGTTTAAGTAAAATAAAAATAAAGGTGGCAGTAGGATAGCACCTAATGTAGGTGCCTTCTTCCTCTTTTTCTAAGATTCTAGAATTTTTGAATTAGAATATCATTTCTAAATACTATTTTAATCTGTCTTTAAAGACAACTGATTCAGTTAAAGAGAATACTGTGTGTAAAACATGGACTACCAATGAGTGTGGTTTTAATATTTTGAATATACTCAGTAAAATCAAACACACTTTTATCATTCCTTCATTAATGCAAGTCAAAAGAAGGCATACTGTTCATAAATAATATCTGTATTAATGATTTATTGACTATAACGAAAGAAATAAACTTATCAAATATAAGGATCAAATACAATAGAATCCTATGCCACTTGTTTTAGGAACTTACATTGGTGTTGTAAGAGAACAATGACGTCAAATTTTTATTATGTATGATTAGCATCGCAGAGGACCTAATTTGTTATGTTATAGTTAAATTGATATTGAAAAAACCCACATGACAATGAAACTAATATATTTAGAAGTGCCTTACCTATTAATTTATTGAAATAAGACTAGTTTCTGAAGAACTACTAGAAAACTAACATTTTCGTTCTGAAGCCACACTTTGGTAATGACTTCAAATGGCTATTTATTTTGAAGACTTCCTAATTATTCTCTTTCCTCCTATTTCTCCTATCTCTAATCCTTTTTTACAGACCATCTTCAAAATATTGTTCCTAGAACATTTCTTTGCCTATGATATTATACTGTTCAGAAATTTATAACTTTTTTTTTTTAATCTACAGGGCAAAGTCTAAACTTCTAAGGTAGCAAGAAGGTTCTCCATACACCTTAAGAGTGAATGAAATTGCGCAGGGAGAACTGTAAAGGACCAAAGTCAGACTCTCAAGAAAACAAAGGGCAGCATATGAGAAGCCAGAGGACACTATAGTAGTCCCCTTCACTCACAGTTTCACTTTCTATGGTTTCAGTTACTTCTGGTCAACAACAGTTCAAAATTATTAAATGGAAAATTTCAGAAATAAGCAAATCACAAATTCACTCTATAGTATCTTTTTAATATTACTATTTGTGTAAGAGCTCTGTACCTTTAAAAGATGTATAGAAAACAAGTCTTAAAATACAAAAAGGAAAAACTTTCATTTAAGAAAAGCTGTATTTGCGTCCTTCATAAAACAAACTTTTTGTGAATCAAATAAAAATGTCTTTATGAATTTTGATGCATCAAGCTTTATTAGACCCTTCTATATTTAATACAAAATACGGCAATTCCGTGAGACGCATCACAAATAGCCAATTTCGTGACAAATATGACCCTACTTTTTACTGAGCTTTTCTGTTGAATGAATTATTTGTAGTGGGTCAGCCAGCATTTTTCTCCTAAGAAGCTTAATAAAATTTGACCTATTACATCAGCTTTTCTTCTGAATGTGAAAAGATCAATTTATGTAGAGAATGCACCACACCCCTTGTAACAGTATCTGAGAACCATTAGCTAATACAATTATAAACAGTTGGGGCTGGGAAAGTAATGTGGACTTTTTTTTTTTTTTTTTTTTGAGAGGAGGTATGGAGTTTTTTAGAGCATGTCTGACCATACTAGCAAAAATGCCATCCTTGGATCCTCCTTTGAGATACTGTTTACTTAACTTTGTGCTAACAGAGATAAACTAAGGCACACTTTCTACTCTAGGCATTCTTTTAATTTACTTTGCAGCCCCAAGTTAAGCCTCTTTTTGAGTAGATGCAATCATCTTCAAAGTTTAGTTTGCTCAGTGCCTGGATTACCCTTTCTCCTGATTATATTCAAATAGTCCTCATGGCTTTGATTTCTCTTTATTGTATGCATACCTACCTTTTTTAAGCCAGATGCTTAAAATGTTCTTAAATTTGCTTAATACTGTATCATAGATAGTTGCTCTGCACTTAAAAGTTGTGTTCCTGCATCTCACCCTGGACCTACTAAATCAGGATTTCTGAGAAGGGGCTTGCAAATCTGCGTTTTAAAAGTCACTTTTCCTTACCTGTTACACAAACTAGCAACTGGCAAATGATTGTGTAGTTGTAATATCTCTGAACCAAGGGTCAAGAGGCTTTAGTTGGAGTTTCAGCTTTCCCACAGACTGTGTGTTGTACTACCCTAGGGTAAATCAGTCCAGGACTCATCATAAAAGAGAAGGATTTGTATTTGATAAATTCTAAGATCTCATTCAGTTCTGTCACTTTGTGGAACTCTGAAAACCGAATCTTACATAGAAGGAGTTAGTTAAACTTTAATTAGAAGAACTGGAAAAATTGTTTAGGTTTATATTCATCTAAGCTATAGTTGTCTCTTAATTCAGCTAGTATGTGAGTTACTCTTCTAAATAACTAAATTCTGCTTGCATTGCATTAGTTTTTATTTGGTTCTTAAAAGCTGACCCACAGAATGAGCTTCAGACATTTCACTCAGCCCTTTGCCGTTTCATAGCTCCATGTTTCCTTGGTGATTCCAGTGTTCACAGTCTGCCAGGTCCACTTTGAGCCATTGCCACTCTGCATTCCTTTTACATTGTTGATAATATCCTTTTTTTCTTCTTCTCCTTCTTATAAAGAAAGTGACTTATTTTCTCAGGGTTCTGAATTGTCAGAGGTTACTGCAAATTTTAAAGCTGTATTTACTAACAAGAAAGGAAAGTGTCTCACTGTCTTAAGCAATGATTAAATTTTATGCTTTTGATTGCCTTAGTGTTGGGTAGTGTTTTTTTCCATTATAAATCTGGGCCTAATTTTACTTTCAAGATGATTTCAGAATTTTATTTTAAATGTTATTCAGTATTCTTGAGCTATCATCTCATAAATAATAATGATGAGCATCCATATCCTCCGAAAGGTTTTTTAAAAATCTTTCTTTTCAATGATGATATAATTTGCTAAACTTTTCCAAAAATCTTATTGGCAGTTTCTTATTTATTAATGTCATGTGACCAGAATAAAGTTCATCTAGTATATAGTCTATATTTTTGCATTTATCCTAAAATATATGTAGGATTTAGTAATGATATATTAATTTCTTTTTTTTCTTGATATTTTCATTTAAAAAGAAGAGTGAAAAATTATGCAAGCATTTCAATACTGGATCATTGCTACTCTCAGTTTAATTAATATTTGAGATTATTTAATTAACCAGATACTTACTACTTATGTGAAAAAGCAGTGGTAGGCATTATAAGCAAATAGATAAGTGTATTGCAAGGGACCTGCCATTAAGGTTACACTAGTGATTCATCCTGAATTACACAATAATTATAGAAAAAATATTGGATTTTAGCTCTCCTAGGAGTTCTTTGTTAGACACAGTCAGAATTCAAAAGGCATAGTTTTTTAAATAAGAATTTATTTAGAATCTACTATATACCCAGTATTCAGAAACATGGGGGATAAAAAATAAAACATGTTTCCTTTCTTTGTAGGTCCATATCTTTATATATTTCAGGAGACAGATGGGGGCAGGGAATATAGATTTGGAATTTAGCTGCATATAAATTTTTGAGGAACCACCATACTATTAACTTTGGTGACTTTGGATATTAGAACTACCATATGATCTAGCAATTCCACTTTTGGGTACATATCCAAAGGAATTGAAAGCAAGGTCTCGATGAGAGATTTGCACATTCATATTTAGAGCAGCATTATTCACAATACCCAAGAAGTGGAAGCAACCCAAATGTCCATCGAAGGATGAATGAAAACAAAATGAGGTATAAATATGAATGGAGTATTATTCAGCCTTAAATAGAAAAGAAAATTCTTTTACATGCTATGATGCAGAAAAACTTTGAGGACATTATGCTAAATGATCTGTTCACAAAAAGAAAAGTACTACATGATTCCACTTATATGAAATATCTAAAGTAGTCAAATTCATAGAAACAGGAAATAGGATGGCTGCCAGGGACTGCGGAGATGGGGAAATGGAGAGTTGTTTAAAGTTGTTGTTTATAAAGTTTTAGTCATGCAAGATTTTTAAAAAAGTTCTAGAGATCTATCTCACAACATTGTGGGTATACTTAAACTACTGAACAATATACACTTTTTAAAAGGTCACCAAAGTGGATGACTTTGTGTAAGACTGTGTAGAAAAGATGTCAAGAAAGAAACAGCAGGAAGCTGCATATTTAGGAAACAGGCAGATTAATAGATGCCTTCAAGAGACTGACAAAGGGCAGGAAGAGATGAAGCAGAAAAATTAGGAGAGAATGATGTCATGTAATCCAAGAGAAGGGAGAATTTCTATTCAAGTAGGTTGTGGTGAACAATATCCAATGCACTAGAGAGTTCAAATAGGGAAGAACTTTTTAAAAGCCTTTAGGATTTATAATTAGGAGGCCACTATAAACATTACTGAGTACAGGTTCCTTGGAATTATGTAAGCCAAATATCTTGAGAATTGAATGGGACCTAAGGAGATATAGTAGAAATAGAAGAGTCAGGGAGCTGAGGATGAAGGAAATCGAAGAGCTGTAGTTTTATAGGAAAGCAGCAATATAAAAGATTTTGTTGGGTTTTTTTTTAAGATGCAGAAAATCTAAGCATGTTTTTAGAGGAAGTAGAAACACTGAAGAAAGGAGAGGCTTATGGAACAAAGTTAAGAAGCAAAATACCATATCAAAAGTGTAGGTGGAGGGGTGCTTTTGGAAAATTTTGAGTATCCACTGGGATAAGAAAAGATTGCTGAGTGTAGGATGAAACGGAGAGCTCTAAAGGAGTTCAGACACATTGTCCTCTACCTTTGCTATAAAACATAGGACTTGATCATCTGGGAGAGAGGAAAATGGCGTGGATTAGTGGCTGGAGGACAGAAGTGAATGTTTGACATAGCTACTTTAAGAAATGGGTAAGTGAGCAAACTAGTTGAGGCTGTATACACATCATAAATAACACAGCAAATTAAAAAGCACAGTTACACAATTTTCTTGGCAGCCCAGGAGCAGATTGGAAAAAGCAGGTGGTTTGGTTGATCCACATTCAGGGATCAGCAGAAGAGGTGCCGTGTATTAAGATCAATGATGTAGAAGGAATGCTAGTAAGGAAGTGGTTGGAACAACTGACCTCATAAACCAAAACAGACAAGGAAAGGATAAAAAAATAAAATCAGCAAGGAGCTAACAGACTAGTTAAGGGATGAGGTCAAGAAGACCAGTGCTTCTTAGAAGGGCAAATTCAAAGAGAATTAGAGTAGTAGATGTGGAAAGATTAGAGACTGGTCACAGCATGAGATCTGTGCATAGAGCCATTAAGAATGATAACAAGATCTAGGATGAGGCCATGGAAATGTGTAGCTGTAGTCAAGGAATTTTGAAGCTAGTACATTGGATAGCTACCCTATTTAGACAATAAAAGACCCAGAATGAAAAGACTCAAAACAGAAATACCCAAAACCCTGTGCCAAAATTTTTAATAACTGTGAGAGTGTGAACTGATGGTCAGCAAAAGGCAATGATGAGGGTGGGGAGAGAGTAATGTTTCAAGAGGATGTGAACTTTAGAAAAATAGAAAAGGAGAACCATAGTCTGAAAACCCTGGGGAAGCCAGGGAAATGTCAGCTCCATTTCCTGGTGGTGAAATAGGAATCACTTTCACTTAAAAGGATCTGTGTGGTCATGAGGAAGTCGGGTTTTTATTATGGCAAAGAGATCAATAGATTGTTAGGGAAAGGTCAACAGTACACCCGTCCCTCAATTTATGAGGTATTTTTATGCAAGTTTTTTTATTTATGGTAAATATCCCCCCCTCCGTTTACGCAGACATTTTATACGCGGTTTCCATTTATATGGTCCCATTTTACACAGTTCTTTCTTTTTCATTTCCATTACTGACGATTACCTTTTTCTAAAAAACAATAGCTTAATTTGGCTACGTACAAAGAACTAATACTTACTAACACACAATTATTAATGATCTCCCGTTCATTGGATGGCAAATAAAAAAGCACGGGTGACTACTGATGTTTTTCAGGATTGGTTTTACAAACGTTTTGCTTTTGAAGTTGAAAATTATCTGAAGGAAAAATGTCTTCCTTTTAAGATAGTAGTTTTACTCTTAGGTAATGTACCCGGTCATCCACACAATTTAGAACATCCAAATATGAAAGTTGTATAATTACCACCAAATATAACTTCCTTGACCCATTATTATTTCTACCTTTAAGATTAATCATATTAAATAGAGTTTTAATGATATTTTTAATAAACTTGAAGATAATGAATCACTCACAGTTACAGAAGCCTGGAATAAATACGCAATTTTAAGTTGTATCAAGAATATTGCTTTATTTTTGAATGATGTAAAGTTGTCAACTTTAAATGCTTGCTGGAAAGCAATATGGCCAGAAGTGGTTGTACCAGGGAATATGGTTCCAACAACTGAAGAGGGGAGTAACCGGCATTATTAATTTATTAAATAAATTTCAAGAAGACAATTTAACATAGATGATATTAACAATTACTGGTTGATCATGAATTAACTGATAATGAATTAATTCACTTAATATCCGAAGCCCATCCTGTCAATGAATGTGACAATGACCTTGAACCACTTTCATTCACTGCAGAAAATACTTACAAAGCTCTTCAATCGGCCACAAAACTGGAAACTGGAATTCTAGATATTGACCCAAATGTTCAATGAGCCTTAAAATTTTGAAAAGATTTTTTAAATGTTGCAATGAATATTGAAGAATTTATGAAAACTTAGCAAAAGATGGGATTAGAAAAAGATCATCTAAAAACATAAACATAAATAATGAAACCGAGGTAGTACTTTCATATATTTCGAGCGATGAAGACAGTGACTTTGTGCCAATTAAAGAGAAGGTTGATTGCTTTAGATTACAATACAGACATCGACAACGAATAAAATTTATTTTTTTCCTGAATTTCATTAGCATTTTTTGTGAAGATATGTAAAATAAATATTTTTATGACTTGTATTGTCCTATTTCTTTAGTATTTTTTTTTTCGTATTGGTAGACTCTTTTTACGCGTTTTTTTCCCTGCATAAAAAAAGATGTGTGGACCGGGTTAATCCATGTAAATTGAGAGGTGGGTATATAGGAAATTTTATCAGCAAAAGGTAAATAATAATACAACGGTATTTTAGAGGATAAATTGTGATTACTAGGAGAATCAGCAAGTTGAGTGTTATGGAAAAGAGAGAGAGAGGAGAGACAAGAAAAAGTGACCAGAAAGATATAATGAGGGAAATGGCATTGAGAAGTACACAAGAGTTGCAGGTAGGTGAAAGAAAAATGTGAATGGAATCATAATGCTAATTTTTGGTTGAATATTGTTTGTCAGAAACAAAGCAAAAGAAATTGAGCAAGAGAAGTGATGTTAATACAACCAGAATGCTAATTATGCCTGAATATTGTTTGGGAGTGATAAAGTAAAAAATATGGTGACGTAAGATAAAAAGAAAACACTAAATTTTGGCTTCGTATCATTTAGGAGAGATGAAAAAATGAAGATGATCTGGAAACAATATCTAATATTAGTATAAATAACCTCTCCTTTAAAGTTTTAGACTTCAGATTTAAACATTTTGTTCTGAGGGAAAACATCTAGGCATCTTCTCCAAAGCCAACTTTCAATTAATATTTATCTTTCAGTACTGGAAATACATTGAGTACTTGATCTAGGATGACCACAATTCAGTTCCAGTTCACCCCATTTTCACAGGTTGTTTATTTATTTATTTAGTATAGATCTATAATGCACATGCCACAAAATTCACCACTTTAAAGTGTCTAATGGTTTATAGTATATTCACAAGGTTGCGCAATATTGTCGTATGGCATAATATTGCAATAAGGTTGTACATCATCACTAATTCTAGAACATTTTTATCATTATAAAAAGATGTTTAGTACTTATTAAAGTCACTTTCCATTTCCACTCTATTCCCAGCCCCTGGCAATCACTATTTTATCTTTGGTCTCTATGGATTTGCCTATTCTTGATATTTTATACTCAAATTGAATCACACAATATTTGGCCATTTTGCGTCTGACTTCTTTCACTTAGCATAATGTTTTCAAGGTTTATCCATATTATAGCTTGTATCAGAACTTCGCTCCCTTTTATGACTAAATAATATTTCATTGTATGGATATACTACATTTTTGTTATCCATTCATCCAGTTGATAGACATTTGCATTGTTTCCATTTATGTATTTATTTATTTCCTATTATGAACACTGTACCTTGCTATAAACATTCAAGTACATACAAGTTTTTGTGTGGACATAGGTTTTCAGTGATCTTGAGTAAATGTACCTAGGAGTAGAATTGCTGGTTCATATGGTAACTCTATGTTTAACTTCTTGAGAAACTAACAAACTGTTTTCCAAAGCAGCTGCACCATTTTACATTCCTACTTAAGCAATGTATGAGGGTTCAAATTTCTCTATTTCCTTACCAACACCCGTTATTTTCCTTTTTTGAAAAAATTATAGCCATCATAGTGCCTGCGAAGTGGTATGTCAGTGTAGTTTTGATTTGCATTTCCCTAATGACCAATGTTGAGCATATTTTCACGTGCTCATTTCTCTTTTGTATAGTATCTTCTTTGAAGAGATGTCCATTCAAATTCTTTGTCCATTTTTTAATTGGGTTATTTATCTTTTTATTGTTAATTACGAGAGTTCTTTATTCTGGATACTAAAACTTTATCAGTAAATGATTTGCAAATAGTTTATCCCATTTTATGGGTTGTCTTTTTATTTTCTTGATAATGTCTTTTGAATAACAAAAGTTTTTAATTTTAATGAAGTCCAATTTATTTTTCTTTGGTTGCTTGTGCTTTAGATGTTGTATCTAAGAACCCAGCATATGTATAAATAACTCCTCTTTTCATTCTAAAAAGTATCCCGGTAGATAACAAATTACACAGACGCTCTACTAATAACAATCTCAGAGACAGGTAATTAGAAGCCCTGACGCAGGTGGATGAGCAAATACTGACTTATTTTATCTTTTCCTCATGATAACTGGTACCATTATTTGGAAATCTACCAGCAGTTGCAGTTGCCATTTTGCATTCTTAGGCAACAAATTCATGTTGAGCACCTACTATGAGTCAGGTACCTTTCCAAAGGGGGGCGAAAAATTGCACCAGGAAATTGCAAAGAAAAAAATTTTAAATGCTTTTTTAAAAAATTATTTTGTAAAAGTAATATAACCATTGAAAATATTGAAAAGATAGAAAAGCCTGTCATTGTTTAAATACAATTATTTCATTTATTTATTCTCTTATAATCTTTGCTAATGACCACACACATATTTTTAACACAATTTCGTTATAAAGGGATTTTATATTTTGCTTTTTAAAAACAATATTTTATCACAAATATTTAATACAAATTTTTAAAAATGTTTATTTCAGGGAGTGTAAGGGAGAGGAAGTAGACAAAGGGAGAAAATGTGTAAGTCAATAAAATATTATTAAGATGGACAAATATGGTCTATAAATGGATTTGTGCTCTTGTCTGTGAATGCCTGTAGGTTGGCAAATTGAGTTCAAGAGTATATAATTCTATTCCATATTATTAACATTTTTCTTTTTCTTCCTGATCTATGACTCTGGCTCCACTGATTACCTAAATCATATTACATGGTTAATTTAATTTCTAGCTATTGTTCATACTGTCAGTTAAATAGTTGCATCTATATGAGATTCTCTATTCTAAGTTTGCAGCTAGACAAGAATTTTGACATATAAACTAATTTTTATTAGAATTTATTTCAAAAATAATGTGTCCCAAAGAAGTTAGTAATAAACCTATACTCATAAACGCAATAGCTGATAAGAATTTCCATAAGTATTTTTTATAACACTGTATATGGTTTTTCCTCAGATATGATAATTCAGCAAGAATACTATTTATCACCTGGGTAGAGTTTCGTCCTTTTACTTGGTAAGTTCAATTTCTTGAGCTAGACAAATAATCTTAGATTATGAATTTCACAGTGAATTATTTAGATCTTAATATTATCACATTATCCTGAATGATTATTATTCTAATATATTTAATTTTTAAGTGGATGATCATCCATCATTAGTTTTTACATTCAAATGGCTCCAATTGATGGATTAGGTTTTGATGGGATACCTTACATGCTATTTATAAAGGATGAAACATCCCTAAATTAAATCACTAAATTATTTTCTTAAATTACCTGTCTACAGGTGAACAGTTAACTTGCCTAAAGAGCTTGTAGCCAAAGACGAGGGTTTGCGTAATATTTAGTAACATATCTCAGTCCTAACTCCACAATCCTAGCTCTGGCTTGACTTACTCTTGGGTTTTGGCTCATGTTGAGAACTGAGCTGCTAGTATCATTAAATTTTGCTCCTTCACCTTGATAGATTAAGTTTGTGATTAATTTGGCTTATGATGGTATTTCCTGTGGTTCCCATCAGGAACTTTCTGACAGGGATAAATTGACATGCTGACCAAGGACTCTCTTCTAACCTTCTCAGCCCCACTTTTATTGATTCCCCACAGACAGCTTCCCCCTTCCTGGAGTGTGCTACGGATCCCATCATCCAAAGCCTTCTCTCCCTGGCCACTGTGGGTTTGTTGCTGCCCAATCCTCTCCTTTTCCACTGAAACCTTTCTGTCCTGCTGCTTACTCCTTCAAGATCACATCCTCCCTATCTTCCAAGGTGAAAACTTTATTAAAGGAATAAGCCAGACAAGATCTTCAGGATTTTCTCTCCGACTTCAGGTTACAGCATCTTAACATTAGCTTCTCAAAGTCTCTTTCTTTATCTTATGAAAATTAGAGGAATAATTCTAACCATGAGATTTTAAAGCCAGATATGAGGGGAAAAGGGTATCGTAGCAAACTACAGAATCATTTCGGTTCTTCTTCACTCTTTGCCAATTACATGTACCTATAGGTAGGAAATAGCAGGTTTTTCCCCTCCCCTCAGTCCATGTGATTAAGATGTTAATATGGCCAGTAGTAATGAAATTACTATGAATATAAATTTAATGTATCATATGTGTATGACTTTGCTTAGATATGTGATAACAGCTGAAGGAAAACCAAATAAATGAAAATAATTGTCATGTGGAGGTAGTAGGATTACGGTTTTGTTTCCTTGAGTTTAAAAAAATTATATTTTCAAGTTAATGCTAATAATAATATTTTTAAATAAATATATGACTACATACCATTAAAAGAAAGACTTTAAAAGTGTTGTTAGGTTAACATATCTAATACAGTTTTGACTATATGTGGTACTATGATAATATGGAAAATATATCAGACAAGGATTCAGAAGGCCTGGTTTTGAAATCTTACTTCTGGAATCTTGTAGCAAATATAGACAATTCACTTAACTATTTTGGGCTTTGGTTTCTATTTCTTCCAAATAATAGCCACTCTATTTACTTTGAAGGGATTTTTGTAAGAATAACAATAGAATACTTGAATTTTAAAATTGGAGGACATCTTAGAGACCCTCCAATATGACATGTTTATTTTCCAGAGGACGAAATTGGGGCCCAAAGAGGTGAAATGGCTTGCTTATAAAACATATGACAGCAACTTTGGAACAAAATCATAGAGTTTATGCACATGTAACACATTGTATTTCTTAATCTAATCAGAGAATGAAGACTTGCAAGGGACCTTAGCTGTCCTAGTCAAGAATGAACATAATTGCAGTCATTTCTTATGTAAACTATTAAAATATGCTTAGTTTGTGTCTACCTTTGCTCGGTATTTCTGCTTAAAAGCACAAGCCCTGAGTTTAACTGCCTCTTTTGAGGTTAGATGGTTTACTATTACTTGCCATTATGGATCAAGATCTATGCTATATTGTAAGTACTTCTTGGCTGAATATTTATGATGGTAGTTTGTCTACTGAAGAAAATGCTACCCATGACCAAAAGTTCTTTTTGGAAATTTAGTGCTAAAAGCTGTCATAGATTACAGCAAGCTCAGCAGTACATTGACAAATAATGCTTGATAGAAAACTGTATTACAAAGGGCTGGCAGATTTTTTGTTGGAATGGGGTATCAGTGTCATTTCAGGTTGCAGATCACATTGAAATTGACTGAGCAGAAGCTGTGCCCAACCTGTGAGTTTTGTGACATGAGCTTGCCACATATATATTCCAATCTTCTTGATGGTTTCATCAACATTGAGCAACCTGACAGTGGATCGCTGGAGTGGGTCACTGGAGTGAATCACTAATAACAAACTTTCAGAGCTGCATTTCCTAAAGTCTGCTCCCAGGAACACTAGTTCCAAATGATATTAGTGTGCATTCATTTTAAAAATTTTATATTCCATTGCCTAACAAGCTTGGGAAATATTACGTTTCCAAAAAATGCAGTCTACTAATATACAAAATAACCCTCCAGGAGATGGCCATAATATGTATCCATATAGTGTTTCTCAAACTTATTTAAGCATACCTTTTTAAAGGAACATTTATTAACATCTTCAGGAGTACAATCAAAAGCAAGACCCTAGAGTTCCATGGGTACATGAGAATCTGATTGTTTGGATAATACGATTCTACTATTACTGAATTTTATGATCTCAGGGGAGAAGCAATGTTAAAGGTAACCTATTATTTTCAATTTCCCAAATGTATACTGGTGGGAACCTAGAATCATTGTATCAGATGTGTTTGAACAGTGAGTTAAAGAAGGATATCACATAGCCAGTCAAATGGGTAACTACTGATTTACTTGATAATTTTACATATACCATTAAATACCAACAGTTCTACTTTTAAAAATGCTTCGTTTATTGGTGGAGAAATTATTCCTTTATAGAAAGCTAGGAGGATGCAATATAATTCATTATAGTGATAAGTATAAGATAAATAGAAAGTATATAAAATTCTCTACTCCTTCATCAAATATCTGATGAGTGCCTTCTGTGTGCCAAATGGTGACACCAACGGAGTTGACAAGCTAGAGTAAGCAAGTAGTAGAGAGAGAAGGTAAGTGCCTAATAATGCTAGCTATCATTTGATGATGGGCAATGTGCTAGTTACTTCTACTATGTCTTGTTTCTTTAGCCCACTTCAAAGAGGAAAATGGAATTCTCATTTTAAAGTGAGGAAACTGAGCTTCAGAGATATAAAGTGGTTCTCTCTAGGCCATGCCTATTAAGTGGTGGAATTAGGATGTGAACACAAGTCACCTGATTCCAAAGCTGTGCTCTTTCCACTAATTATAATACAGTCTTCTCTTTACGATGACTCAAAATCTCAATTTGAGATTAAACAAAGTATAATAGTAGTTGAAAGGTAGAACACATTTCCATTTGGTTAAAACTACTGGTTGTTTTTCGGAGTTCTACCCTTGTTGTTTTCTCTCTTTATTTTTTCTCTTTCATTTTATCAACTGTCAGCTCTACGTGGAAAAGTTCTGAGTCTAGATATCTAGTTCTGACCTCTCTTCCAAACTGTAGTCCCACATTTCACTTGGGATGCTCTACTGTCACCTCAAATGACATGTTTACAATAAATTTATTATTTCCCACTCCAAATTAACTCCTCTTTCTAATTTAATTCTCTTAAGTAACTTAGTCTCAAAGTTTGGAGCTATCTTTGAACCCTCTGTAAAACTAGTGGTTGGACCCAATGATACATAATATTCCTTGCAGCTCTAAAATTCTAGTGTTGTTATTCCTATATCACATATGCAGATGAAATGAATTACTTTCTCTGCTTTGGGCTGGCTCAAATTATTTTCTAGAATTTTTTCAATATCTAATAGAGTATATACTACTCATTCATTCTTATGCAACCTCCAAAACCCATTTTAAGTGTCATCTCTTTCTTTAAATCCTTCACGAGCCTCCCAACTGGACTTCATAGTAATTACTCTCTCCTTCAGGATCTATAACTTTTCTGTACCTTTCTCACAGTACCCTACACACGTGTATGTGTGTGTGTGCATGTGCGTGTGTGTGTGTGTGTGTGTGTGTGTGTGTGTGTGTGAGTGTGTG
>NW_006431925.1:5261390-5265128 GCF_000325575.1 Pteropus alecto | reverse complement strand
ACTGTCATGTCAGCTCTACGTGGAAAAGTTCTGAGTCTAGATATCTAGTTCTGACCTCTCTTCCAAACTGTAGTCCCACATTTCACTTGGGATGCTCTCACCTCAAATCAAATGACATGTTTACAATAAATTTATTATTTCCCACTCCAAATTAACTCCTCTTTCTAATTTAATTCTCTTAAGTAACTTAGTCTCAAAGTTTGGAGCTATCTTTGAACCCTCTGTAAAACTAGTGGTTGGACCCAATGATACATAATATTCCTTGCAGCTCTAAAATTCTAGTGTTGTTATTCCTATATCACATATGCAGATGAAATGAATTACTTTCTCTGCTTTGGGCTGGCTCAAATTATTTTCTAGAATTTTTTCAATATCTAATAGAGTATATACTACTCATTCATTCTTATGCAACCTCCAAAACCCATTTTAAGTGTCATCTCTTTCTTTAAATCCTTCACGAGCCTCCCAACTGGACTTCATAGTAATTACTCTCTCCTTCAGGATCTATAACTTTTCTGTACCTTTCTCACAGTACCCTACACACGTGTATGTGTGTGTGTGCATGTGCGTGTGTGTGTGTGTGTGTGTGTGTGTGTGTGTGTGTGTGAGTGTGTGTATCAAGTGGTGTTAGGGGAATGCTTGGCAAGGGATGGAGCCTGATCAGAGTGGGGAGGGTTTATGTGTTGGGCATGAACACAGGTTTGGGAGCAGGGGTAGGAAAGAGAAGGAGGACTTCCAGTAGCTAATTTGGGAGTTTCAGAACCTTGGTGGGGTAAGGGCTGCATCCTCCAAAGGGAGAGATGTCAGTTATGGGTGATTGCTTAAATATAGGGGAGGTATTCAAATAAGTAAATATGAAAAGGATAATAGGATCCAGGTTTCTCTCTGTAGGAGTGAGGAGGTATAAATGTGCGCAGGAGAAAACTAAAATAAACTGTGATACTGGATTGGAGGCATTATTGTGAACATATGTTTTTTTAAATATATATTGTTAAAGAAATATAGTTATAAAAGTGTGTGAGTATACTATGTAAACACACTGCATATATATATGAATGTATAATATGCCCTAGCTGCATCCACTAAGACAGACTGAGCAGTGAAATCCCAATAGCAGGAAGCACTCCTAGTGTTTCAAAATACCATCCTCCATTTATACAGGGCTCCTGGATAAATGGCTGCATCCAGGGCTGGAGCAAGATGAGCCTGGAACATCTTATTGTGCCAAAAAGTAAGGGAGTGCTCAGAGAATGATGGAGGTGTGGCAAAAGGGCACAGAACAGTAAAATGTTAATGTAGAATATGGGTGGTGAGTATACAGTATATAAACCTCTTTCAAATTTTCTGTATTTTAAAAAATGTTGTATAAAATATTGACAAAGTATTTAAAGCACACATGAAGACACAGAAGTGAGCATAAATGGGGATCCCACTGTCCAAACAGGACAATTCAAACATCAAAATAAATAATGATAGAAACAGATCATAACCCGTTAAATAAAATGAGGAACTTTGAATTCACACTGATATGAATTGAAAGTTTGATGAGAAACAAAATACATGGTTTCAGAATCTCCCCCACAAAATACTTATTATTAATTACAAAGAACTTTTTTTACAGTAGAGAAGCCTGGTAAACACCACCTTATTAACATAAACATCAATAATGAAACAAATTAAAATCATGTGCCATCTGATAGAATACAGTGAGGACACAGCACCACTTCTGTGAGAGTCCTGTCAAAGACGACTACCCTTAATCTAATCATGAGTAAACATCAGACAGATGCAAAAATGAAGGCCATTCTCTAAAATAACAGGCTGGGAATCTGCAAAAGTGTCAAGGTTATGAAAGTCAAGGAAAGACTAAGGAAGTGTTCCAGATTGAAGTCAATTAAAAGTATGTGACAAGTAAATACAATGCTTGATTCTGAACTGAATCTTTTTGCCATAAAGAACATTATTGGGTCAATTGGAAAAACGTAACGTAGATATTTTTGATTTTGCTAGTTATATTGTGATTATATAGTAGAGGGTACTTAGAAGTAGGACACATGCACTGAAGTATTTAGGGACAGTGAGGCATTGTGTTAACAACTTAAATCTCAGATAGTTCCAGGAAGAAAAAATGTTCTTTGTACTATACTTGCAACATTTTTGTAAGACTGAGAATGTTTCAATATAAAATTTTTAAAATTACATTCAAAACGCTGAGTATACTGGAAAAATGCACTTGCCTTGCAGCCAAGAGGCTGTTTGTGCCAATTCCACCACTGACCCAGTGTGTGATCCTGAGCAAATCGTTTTACCTCAGGCCACAAAGTCTCAGGCCACAAGGGACATAGGCCTACCAGGTCTCTAGGGTCCTTTCCTCTTCTGACGTTCCACCATCTACATTGTGAAAAGAATTTCAATCTTAATGGAACCATAAAATATAAAATGGAGAGTCTCAAGCATGTGCCCTCAGGAAGACAAAATGTAAGGACCAGGAGGCGATTTCCTGTAAATGCCTGATTTACAGAGAACTGATAGTGTTGGAATTTTCTTGGGTAATGGGGAGTTGGTCAGAAGTTGTCTCAACGTTGGGAAGTTTTGCCAGAAGCATGAACAGATGACCCAGGTTGGGCTGGTCTTGCAAAAAGGGGTGAATTGAGCTTTATTTGTGTGATTGATTTTGTGGGCTCAGAAATTTTCAAAGCTAGTTTGTTTGTTTTTTGATCTTAACTGACTCTAACTGAACTCTCCCCTTTTTACATTCCCTGCCCATAAACAACGTACCCCAAACCCTCGACGGACAATTTTCTTGTCTCAAATTGCAATTCCTCTCCTATTCCTGAATAAACTCTTTGAGCTTGCCTCAGTTTATCTGTTTAAGTCAACAATACCTACAGCACTCCCTGCCTGCATTTCTTCAGGCTCCAGTTGTGGCTTAGCCTTCAGATGCCCTAATGCCGCCCCCCTAAGGATTCTGGCCAGTGATAAAAACAGACAAAAATCGTTGTGGCCAATATCTCCGGACTGCAGAGCCACTGCCCTGCCCTCTGTTTGGGCCACAGTCTTCTCCATCGCTCTCTCGGCGGTGGAGCAGTCATGCCTGCCACAGTGGGCGCTCGATGGCTCGATGGCCGACTGGCGGGGCCTCGGATCACGCCGCGGAATAGGGCGCGCTCCCAATCGCTGTCCCGCCGCGCTGGGGGCTCCGAGCTTTCCGGCTCCGCCCCGCGCCCGCCACTCCTGTCCCGCTGACTCGCAGTCGCCGCCGCCGGCAAGTCTCTACGCTGCTGAGAAGCCGGTATCGTGGTGAGACTGGCACCGGCGCTGAGCGGTGGAGAACCCCGCGAGTAGAGCAGTTGGGGAACCTGGCAGTGGAGGCGGCTCCCAGCGCGAGGGGGCGGTGTCCCGGCAGCCTGCCGGCGGGGAGGGGCGACACTCCAGGGCCTGCACGGTGAGTTGAGCTGCTTCGGGGACCCTGGGGTGGTCGCGGCAGCAAAGTGGTGGAGGAAGTTGGGCCTCCGGGTGTGGGAACAGGTCGGAGAATTAGGCGTATGGCTGAAGGGGCGGGAGCCTGCCAAGAAGGAGCAGAACTGGGTGCGGGGACAGCTGAGTGGCTAGCTGTTCCTCTGGGCTCCGGGAAAGTCTGGTTTCACGCGCGCACAACAGGTAGGAGTGAACCCTGCCCGCGCACGGGAGCCGGGACTCTGGGCTTGCGGGGCTGGCGGAAGGTCGGAGCCTCACACG